>NC_058135.1:169896896-169979530 GCF_016433145.1 Gracilinanus agilis | reverse complement strand
AGCAATCCTATTATGGTATACATATTACAAGAAGATCAAAGGAAAAAGAATGCATATATATATATATACATATATATATATATAAATACTTGTGATAAAAAAATGTGTGCCTATTATGTGATATTAGCTGAGCAAACTCTAGAAGATGAATAATATGATTTATCATACTCTATGAAATGAAAAATTGTGGGGAATTCAGAGAACCATGAGAAGACATTGCAACAATAACTGGAGTAGTTACTTCCTCAGTACCACATTGGCAGGCTAGGTCCCCAGAAGGCAGCTAACTATTGCTTTCAGGATTCTAAGGTTAAACTTGACCAGTTGGTGTTCTTGAACTATTATTTATAACCTCTAATTCATATACTTCCAATTGACAATCACCCATACTTAATTTTCTTTTCAGCGAGGTTTCTTATATCATAACACAAGAATAGTAGTAACAGAAAAAAATATTCCCTCTAAAAATCTGGGACATATTGTCTCAGAAATACAATGAGGTCTAGGTGGAAGGTAGGTACAAACTTCCAAGGATAAAAGTAATGAATCAAACATGTAATGCATGTTGCAATTGGATAAACTCCCAGTTACTGGTTATCCCTTTATCCCATTTTAAATAGTGTCTCTTTATTGTTCTAAAGTTAAACCCTTACCTTATGTCTTCGGATCAATACTATATATTGGTAACAAGGCAGAAGAGGAGTAAAGTCTAGGCAATGGGAACTAAGAGATTTATCTATAGTCACACAGATAGGAAGTGTCCGAAGTCAGATTTGAGTCAAGGACATCCCATCTCCATGCCTAGCTCTCAATCCATTGAGCTATCTAGCTGCCATAATTGATAGTGTCTCCATTGAATGCCTTTTTGATGTAGTTCCCCACTTTATAAATAGTTGAAGGACATGAAGAGAAAATTCTCAGAAGAAGAATTTAAAACTGTCTTTAGTTACATAAAAATGCTTCAAATTCCTATTGGTTAGAGAAATGAAAATTGAAACAGCTCTGAGGTTCCCCCTAAACTCATCAGATTAGCTCACTTGTATAAAGATTAAAAATAATAAAGGCTGATATAATAATAATTATTATTTTAATTAAAGCCATGCTGATAGATAAAGTCATTGGACCACGCGCTTGTAAGAATTCAAAACTGCCGCCCGTGCCATTATTGTTACCTCCCGTCTCTTCCTGAGTCTGCTGGCCAAGTGGGCCACTTCCTCCTAACCCAGGAGATTTAAACTGTTCTCTGCGTGGAGACGTAGGCGTCCCCACGCCCAAAGAACCGGAAACGGAAAGCCGTTGGACCACGGGAAATGTAGTTTGATAATTTCCACGTGTCCATAGAAAATACATGTATATACTTAAAGATGGCATCTCCCAAATTTCATTCTTACACTTGACAACAATGGAAGATTATAAATGTTGGAGAGGATGTGGTAAAAGTGTGATACTAATGCTCTATTGATATGGAACCTTGCCTAAATGACTATCAAACTGTGTACACTCTTTGAATTAACAATACTACTACTAGTTCTGTATCCTAATAGATTAAAGATAGAGGGGAAAGACCTACTTATAAAAATATTTATAGAAGCTCTTTTTTTGTGGTGACAAAGAACTGGAAACTGAAGGGATATCCTTCAATTGAAGTATGTCTGAACAAGTTCTAATGAATGTTTGAAATGAAATACTGTTGCATCATAAAAAAATCAGAAACAAGATATCACAAAACTATGAAGTAATGCAAAGAGAGGTGAGCAGAACCAAGAGACTATTTTATACAGCAGTAACAGTGAATGATGATCAGTTGTCAATGACAACTGTCAACAAGGCAAGCATCCAAGACAACCCCAAGGCAATCATGAAGAAAAAGGATATACACTGACAAAGAACAGGTAGAATCCAAATGCAGATTGAAGCACACAATTCTTTACTTTGTCTCCTTAATTTTCTCTAGTCTAAGCAATATATGTCTTGTTTCACAGCATGATGGACATGGAAATATGCATTTTATGATAAGATATATGACATATCATCTAACCTCCCTTCTTAGGGAGTGATCCGGTTTTGGAAGGAGGGAGAGAATATGGATTACAAAATATCAGAAAATTATTATTATGAATTGTTTCAAAATGTAATCTTGAAAAATAAACTTCAGCAAAAATAAAAATATTTGATGTGCCTATAGTTTTTGTTATTCCATTAATTACTCTTATCCATGCATGGACTTAAGCAAAGAAATATAAGTCAAATTAGAGCAATATACATAATAATCCTCTTTAACCAAGATTAAAATATCACTGGAAAATGAATACAAGAGTGAAGGAATGAAAAAAGAGACATAGTGAAACAACTTTCAAGAAAAGAAAAACCCAAAAGGTAGACAAAGAACATTTGGGGGTTTGGGGTGAGAAGATAGCAGATCCAACAAGAAATTTTATCAAGGAGGGAATAGCAAGCCACAAACTCCCATCCCATATCTGCTGTCTGAAGTTTGGGAACCTATGCACAAGCCAACATCCAGATCCTAAGATCTTGCCTGGGCAAATAATTGATTGAATAAGCCAACCCATACCCCCTTGATATTTCAAACCTGTGGAGAAGTCCAAAGCCCCAGCCCAGGGAATTCTAGTCTGGGTTTGGGATAAGGTCTTAATTCACACTTTGGGGTGGCTGATACTACTAAGTACTAAGTACTGATCTTTTTGCCTAAAGCTCTGGAGAGGGCACAGTTCCACAACAGGAAAATCAAGGGTGTGCCTGATTGGATAAAGTACAAAGTGAGACCAAAAACTTGAGCCTAAGCCTGGGCTAGAATTTGATCAGCTCCTGATCTGATCAAGATCAGAGTGAGATCAAAAGCTTATGCCTAAACCTGAGGCAAGTTTTTAAGCTATCAGCATCTCAAGGTTCAATTGAATCAGCAGAGGGAGGAAGCTCTCAGAGTTCTCAGCACTCAGACCATCCCACCATCCCTCCAAGGCTACCTATAATTAGATAGGAAAAATGAAGAAGCAACAGAAAAAAGCACCAAACTCTAAAGAATTATTATGGAGACAAAGAGCAAGGTAAAACACAGAAGAAAAGAGTGAAACTAAAGGCAGCACACACAAAATCCAAAAGAAAGAAAACGAATTGGACACAGATTCTGCAAGAACTCAAAAAGGACTTCAAAAAGCAATTAAGAAAGACAGAGGAGAAGTGGGATAGATAAATGAAAATGATGCAAAAAGAAATGGGTCAATTAAAAAAGGAGAACCAAAAATTAACAGAGGAAAATCAGGCTTTAAAATTCAGAATTGACCACTTAGAAACTAATGATTTCATGATAAATCAAGAAATAATAAAACGGAATCAAAGAAATGAAAAAAAAAACAAAGGAAAACATAAAATATCTTATTTTAAAAAACTGACCTAGAAAATAGATCTAGGAGAGATGATTTGAGAATTATTGGACTATCTGAAAGACATAATCAAAAAGAAGCCCTAAACAACATATTACAATAACTATTAATGAAAACTGCCAGAGATCCTTGAACAAGAAAATAAAAATTGAAATTGAGAGAATTCACAGACCATCTGCAGAAAAAATCCTCAAATGACAACTTCTAGGAATATAATAGCTAAATTCAAGAACCACTAATCCAATGAAAAAATACTTCATGAAGTTAGAAACTATCTAAATACCATGGAGCTACAATCAGGATCACACAGGACCTAGCATCTTCTACATTAAAGGATCAAAAGGCATGGAATATGATATTCAGAGAAGAGGTAATGTGACATTTCTCATTTCTTGTATGAAAGATGGAATAGTACATATGCATAATGTTTCATGTCTTAAATCACAGTGAAATTTTTATTAACTTTGTAAAATATTCTCATTTCTTTTGTAAAATATTTTCCAATTATTTTTCAATCTCACACAAATGAGGAGTATTATAGTCCATATGTTGCCAAAAAGCAAGTGTTTTACAATTTTGGTATAGTGGATAAAGGGCCAGATGTGAATTCAGAAAGGCTACTTAACACATATTTCCTAGGATTGTTGTCAGGACAAAATGAATCAGTATTTACAAAGAACTTAGCAAATCCTAACACACTATATCAAAATGCTATAGTGTTAGTAGCTATATGCTACTATCACTATTGCTTTTGTTTTGTTTGTTATTGTTGTTATCATTATACAATTGTGACTATAAGGGATTCAATGTGGTAATCATATGCTGGGAAATATCTATGATATAAAAAGACAACAAAGGACTGATAAACAATAACAAAGTTATACCGACATATTTTCCTATATTTAGACATTTTTGAGTTGTATATGGCTGTTCTGGGAAGACTAGTACCTCTATTATAAGAGCTAGGTGATCCACTTTCAGGGTTGCTTTCCTCCTTTGATGTCTACTTGGCACCTCTCCTGTGATTCCAAGAAGATGTACCATGCACAATGGATACACCCCAATAGATGGTCTAAACAGGCAAGCTAAACTAAGATGAGGCTAACTGGCAAACCTCAAACATGCCAGTGAGTTAGTGGAGACGCCTATCACAAGAATGTGATACTTCCTCTCACAGAATAGGAGGATTGGAACATTTTGTTTCAAAGACCATGAAGTCCCTTTGAAGCAGGTGCTTGGGAGTGAGTTCTTAGAGCTTGACCAGACTTTGAAGAACTCATGATTATCCACCGCATCCTAAGCCATCACTAGTTTTCTTGAATTTTATCTTTTCACTAAAATCTGATGACTGGAATAGAGAATGAAGTGAGGCTGATGACTTTATGGGACTCTGTCTCACATAAATTCAATTTGTATGCATGTCAAGACATCATCCAGTAATGTTATGAGTCCTCTTTGAAAACAAAGGATGAAGAACAACTGGTGATTAAATCTGGAGGCATACTTTAGATAATATTTCCTAAGATTTAAGGTTTGTAATGGACAGTTGTGAAGTACAGTGATGGACAACCTAATGCTTGTGAAAAATATGTAGAAAAGTGAACTATATAATGGTGTGTGAATTTTTGACTGAACAAATAGCTGTATCCAGAGAACAGTCATTAATGTTTCAAAGAAAGCTTTGAGGTCAGTCTGTAGAATCTTTTTTATCTAGGCTATTTATAAAACTAAATAATTTTAATAAAATCATAGTATCATTATATTATCTGCATAAACTATTTAATGACCTATAATCTAAAAATATCTAATGAATTAGAATGTAAAAAAATGAATCTTTCCCTTAGATCCCAAACATAACATCAATAAATATGAGAAGTGAGAGACAAGACATTTCACTGGATGGGGTTGATATTTATGAGCTTTAGAGAATACCTGGTTCAATGTGAATCACGAGTATAACAGGATAGGCAAAAAAGAATGCAAAATTATTAAGCCATATTAAGAATGGAAATTCAGCATCCTCTCCTCTGTTCAGTTAATATCAAGAAAATTTTGTCCAGTTCAGGACATCATAATGTATCAAGGTCACCAAAACAGTGCACTATATTGAGTGAGAGATGACTTAGGTGATAAAGAGCTCAAAATTATCTTGTTCTTAGGTAGAGAAACTGTTGATATTTAGCTTACAGAAAAGATGTCTTAAGCTAAACGTGATAGTTGCTCAATCATTTTTTTAGTTATGTCTGACTGTTAATTTAGTCTTAATGTGTGGGAGTTACAGAACAGTCTATTTCACAGTCAAAGCTAACCAGAAGTAGAATCTGATGCTTTTAGTAGTTGGTTCTCCTTCTGAAGGTCTTTAAAGTGAGTCTTAATGTATGTTATAGCTGTGGTTGTTATTTAAGAATAAGGAACACTATATGTCCTCTGAGGTCTATTCCCACTCAATATCCATGATTCCATGTCTTTCTTTATATGATGTTACAGATTCCTTTTGCCCAACTTGATGTTATCCATTAACTGTGATCCTTCAGAAGTTGCAATGTTCTTTAATTTGTATCCATGTAGAACAGTCAGGGAAACATTGGCATTAAAAGTATTGTAACTTATCTGAGCCATACTTGGTATAGTCAAAACACAGAAGTTAGACATATCAAGAGAAACTCTAGTAGTGAATGGTCAATCCATAAGTCTACCGCCACTGCCACACTATTCTGGTATAATTTCCCCTTCATTAGACAACCTTCCTGCTATAAAAATTGTATCATGTCACTTCCTGTGTTTATATTTCCTCTCTTAATCCTCAGACTTCTCCTTATAATGGAGGCAGGGGCAACTCTAAAATCAGAGAGGCTACAGACGTACAAGCAGTATGTGTATTTGTGTAGATATATGCATACTGGTCAGCTAAGTGTCACAGTGGATAGAATCCTGGGCCTGAGATCAGGAAGAATCATCGTGCTGTGTCCATATCTAGCCTCAGATACTTACTAGCTAAGTTATTTAGGGAAAGACACTTAATGCAGTTTGCATCAGCTTCCTCATCAATAAAATGAGTTGGAGAAGGAAAGAAAAAATAGCTCCAAAATCTTTGCCAAGAAAACTCCAAATGCAGAAAAAAAAATTGATTACAACTGAAAATTACTAAACAACAATATCAAATATTCATAAGTGCATGTGTGCATATATACATGCACATATATGTATACATATGTATACATATGCATATAAATTTTTGTATCTATATATAGTAATTAAATTTTAAAGTATACAAAGTTGGGAATATAGAATTCAATGTCAAGTAGTATTTATTATGAAATTATTATGTGTCAAGCACTGCACTAACCATTGGGGATACAAAGAAAGTTAAAAACAGCCCTTACCATTATGGAGCTCACAGTTAAGGGAAATCTAAAATTTCAAGTTCTGACATGAAAACTAAAACAACTCAGTAATAGCAACAATATAAAATCAACTATGAATTACAACCTTAATCAGCAATATGAGGATCCAGGACAGCTCCTAGGAACTCATGATAAGAACACTAACCACTGCCACAGAAGGAATTGATGAAGTCTGAATGCAAATTGAAACATGTCATTATTTACATTATTCTCTCAGAGAAATTTTCTCTAGTGCAACTGATATATACCTTCTTTGACAACATGATGAACATGAAAATATGTATTGTATGATAATATGTGTACAATCTATATAATATTACCTTCTTTATTGGGAAAAGGAAGGGATGGGAAGAAGAGAGAGCACATGGTTCACAAAAAGTCATTAAATGTTATCTGAAAAAAGAAAACTGAAATAGTTACTAGATCATATATTATTCATTAATAGAACCAAACAATTGATTCAGCTCTCTAATTTAATAAGTCAAGATGGTTACAATTATAAAGTAGATTTCTCAATGAGCAAAGCACAGTATGGCAGGTGCAGTATTATGTTCATATGATTTTCATTTAATTTACATATGATTGACGAATATGTATGGATGACTTGAATGATGAAGAACAATATGACTATTGTTTATTCCACTGTCTGGTTAAATTCTTCTGAACAAAATAATTCGTAATATTTGGGACACATAAACATACAAACCAATCAAACTCATAAAGGTAGTGGGGCTCATATGCTAGGTCATGATGCAGAACCTATTGCACAGGTACCAAAGGTGGCACATAGAGTGCTCTCTGTGGGCACGTGGAGCTCTCTACCCCCAGAGTTTGAAACTAGAAAGATAGAGGGACTCAGTCAGAGGTGCTTCCTTCCCCATCTCCACCATGACTGATGACATTTTTTCCTATTACCTATCCCTTTGCCCAGAAGACCAATGGGAGTGTATGGGGGTAAGGTGGGTAGTTCACAGTAGGGTAGAGCTGGAGGAGAGTGGACTACTTTGGCCACTCCCTTTTCCCCTCTACATTTACTGGGGACATTCCTCATTTCACCTATCCCTCTGCCAAGGACCCAATGGGAGTGCTTTCTCTCTACCCTGTGTGGGGTAAGGGGAAGTGGAGCCTGATATTCCATCTCTAAAAGATTCATTACCACAGTCCTAGGTCAATGCTTAGAGACTATGTGAATATAAAATATGTAAGCAATTATAAGAAGGCCTATTTTATCCAACAAAAGTAAAGAAACCTCATCCTAAAACTTAATCATTATTAAGTACTTAATAGTTTGAATTTTTTAGCCTTCATGATTTTATTTCCTTTTTCCAAAGAATATGATACTGTTTTTTTTTTCAATCAAAGAACATATTGTAGGTATCTTGGGTCTTTTAATGTTCCACCAAAGCATTGAACTATAAACCAAGTGAGTTATTGCATAACCTAGGCAAGGAAGTAATATGGCTTCCTTCATCCAGAGACCTACATTCTTCCCCCTGGGCTTTTGAGAATTCTGTGAATCTATTTTCGTTTTTGTAGAATTTTGATTGAAACTGTCAGCCAAGACTGATGAGAATGAGGAAAAAATTATATTAACTTTTAAACAAGTTATCCTGTAATCTGCATTTCTGGAGCACCAGGGATGATGAGTCATCATGCTATTTCTAGATGACTATCAAGTCTGAGTTTAGAATAGAAACTTTGGGTTGTGACAAGTCTCATTTATATAACATTTTATATAATGGTAAAATGATATTTCAGTGCATAGTGCATTTCAGAAAAGCTCAGAGGAAAAGAGCAAAGGAAGCTTAAGAAATGGAATAATTTTGTTGAAGCTGGAAAAGAGAATACAAAAGGTTGAAGCCAGAGGCATTGAAGTTTGTTAGAAAAATATTGGACTCAAGTTTAGGAGTGTGGGTTCTAGCTCTAGATGTGGCATTACCTTGGTTCAATAACTTATTAAATCCAGATTTCTCATTGCAGATCTACAAAATAATGTTGGTTTTGGAGCTCTCTGTGTTATCTTCCAATTGTGTTAGTGAGTTCCCTGAGGGAAGGGAATGTTTTTGTCTTTCTTTGTATCCCTAACATTTATTGTAGTCCTCAGTACATAATAGGTATTTTATAAGTGCTTTATATCATGACTAAGATTTTGTGCTGAGAATTGAGTCTTCTCTTGTATTTCTTTCTTTGCCCCCCACCCCCAGAAATCAGTATACATTTGTAAAGAATCTATTATGTGCCAGGGGCAATGAAGTTGTGAAGTGCATACAACAATAGTCCTGGACACAGACACTTACTAGTTGTGTGAATCTGGACAAGTTAACCCTGTTTGTTCCTCTTCATCATCTGTAAAATGACCCAAAGAAGGAAATGGCAAATTACTACAATATCTTTGCCAAGAAATCTTAAAATGGAACTATGAAGAATCAGATAAGACTAAAATGACTAGACAACAACTATATGTTGGGCCCTTTGCTAAATACTGGGGATAGAAAAAAAACAGTCAAAAGATAATCTTTGTCCTCAAGGGGTTTATGAGTTGATGGAGGGTACAGGAGGCAAACATATATAAACTATGTTATACACAAGATAAATCAGATATAATTAAGAAGGGGAAATCACTGACATTAAGAAGGGATGGGGAAGACTTCCTATAAAAGATAGAAACTTAGTTTGGACATAAAGTTAGGGGAAAAAGTCAATACAATAATGCCTTTACTTTCCCAATGGATTCCTGTTTTTTGTCTTAAATATGTTATCATTCATCCATCCATTTGTCCACTGAATATTTATCTATATGTTCTCCACTTTTCTTTTTCTTTCCTTTCCTTTTCCTCATCTTGAGAATGAAAAACATGTAGCTGAGATTTGGGAATAGTTTAAGAAGTCATGAAATAAGTGATTCTATAGTAATTGTCTTAGAGATTTACAAAGCAGCATGTATGGGAATGAATTTTGGACAGTTAATTCGATGCCCAAGATAAATTATCTAATCATAGAAGGTCTAGGAGCTATTTAAATATATAACATGAAAATAAGTAATTCCTGCTTTATGCCTACCTTTATAGAACATGCTGTAGAGTTCCTGGCAGTCACTAAAATTAAATATAGGCATCCTGCCTACCATCCTTCCCTATGGCATACACTGAATCCACAAGTATAGGCGTAAAGGAAGCAGAGCAGCCAGAGAAATGCAGTACTTAACTTTGAGTTCAAGCCAATATCAGTTTCTTCCTTTCATTTTTTAAACCAGAGAAACATAATTCAAACATAGTCTACTTTTACCCAGAGCCAAGTTTAAATTTACAGGTACTCAGTGCTTGTGATAATAAAATCACAATTAAGAGAAACAAAAAGAATTGAATGAAGCACCTCTGAATGCTCCCAGTTAATGTGGCATTGGGCCAAACTGTAAGCTTAAAATGATTCCTACTTCACATCTCACTTGGGAGACTGTTTGACTATTGAAATCACGGGTAAGTCTGAATTTAACCAAGTAACAGAGCACCTTACTAAATGCATAGTTACATTTCTCAGCAAGCTATGAGGAAATAGACCCTTATTTTTAATAGGGCTTCAAATAATGTCCCATATCATGAGTATATGTCCTTAAGCAAGAGCTCTATACGCTATAACTCTTGGGCCAATTTGTATCATCAAATGGAAAATAAGAATTCATTGAATTGTTTGGGAAATTTATTGGAAATTAGTTTTTAGCCTAAGAGAAAGCATAACTAGCTGTGTTGCATTTCATTGTCATGCCACTTTTAGGTACTTAAAATATAATGTTTATAAAATCAAAGATATGGCTTTGACCATTCAGAGGAGAGCATAAGTTCACATTATTTTGAGGGTACAAACTGCAACTCTTAAGGAGTCATTTTAAAATATCTTTTGGTAGTATTCTAAATTAGTGTCTAAAGTAAAGAATAGACTAATTCAAATACAGTGGTGAATAAAAATAGATAAGCCTATCATCTATCAGAACAACATCTTAATGGCTTTACATATGTACATATGCATATTCATGTGTGCAAAATGTTTAGATGAAATCAGCAGTCCTGAAACTGACATGTACCCCTTTTGCAATCTTGTTAGCATCTATGAAAGTTTTCTCTGAATAATGATTTTTGATTGTCTTCATATTTGTATGAAATGCTAAATTTGTTACAAATTAATGAAAAGATATGTGTATATACATACACAAGTACAGATACCTTGTCATAAAATAGACACTCATGAGTGTAGTGGTATATTAAATATTGTATATCTTTCAAGTATTTGTAAAATGATAAAGATGAGTCTAATTAGTAAATATTACTTTGAAAACCTATTTATTCACTATGAATTCCCTCTTGAGGTAGTCCTCAGTTTGTATATAGATACCTCAACAACTTTGAATACTCTCCCATCTTGTGTATTAGTCTCTTAGTTGATCTCCTTTATTTGAGTCTTATGCTTGATTCTCTTCTTCCTATAAGTCTAGAGTTCATTAAAGAATTCCTGACTCTGGCTCAAAGAGATGCTGGCATCCCCCTTCTGTCTAAATGGTCAGTCATCAGTAGAAACCTCTTCCTCATTCATAAAAGACAGGTTCAATAATCTTGTGATCCAGAATCTCAAGGTATGGTAGTCGTTAACACATTAGCAGTTTTTGATGGGGGAGGCTGTATATATGAGCATCCATCTATCTCTACATGAGCATTTTCTGAACACTTTTACTTTCTACTCTGTATTGGCTTTAGGAAAAGGAAAATGAAAGCCAAATCTGTAATTGCCTTCATTTTATTCCTAGCATAAAGTAGATAAAAGGAGTCAAAGTAGATGAGTTAAAAAGATGCTATTTGACAAAAATTGCAGGGAAAAGTGGAAAACAGTATGGCAGAAACTAGACATAGACCAACATCTTGTGCTGTATTCCAAGGTAAAGAAAAATGGCTTCATGATTTAGAAATAAAGGATGATGTCATAAACAAATTAGAGGAGCATAGAATAGTTTATATGTCAGACCAATGATAAAGGAAGAATTTAGATATAGAGGTTATTGTGATATAAAATAGATATTTTGAATACATTAAGTTAAAAAGTTTTGCATGACCACAATCAATGCAACCAAAATAAAAGGACAAATAATGAACTGGGAAAAATCTTTATAGCAAGTGTCTTTGAAGAAGACATCATTTCTGAAAAATATAGAGAACCAAGTCAAATTTGTAAGAATACAAAGCATTCCACATTTGAAACATGATCAAAGGATACTAACAGGAATTTCTCAGATGAAGAAATTAAATTTATTTTAGTCATATGAAGAAAATGTGTCAAATAACTACTGATTATAGAAATGAATATTAAAACATTCTGGAGATCAATATGGAGCCATGCCCATTGGACCATCCAAATGTACACACTTTTTAATCCAGAAATACTACTACTAGGTCTATTTTCCAAAGAGATTAAAGATAAGGGAAAGCACCTGATGCAGAAAAATATTTATTGCAGCTGTTTTTATGGTGATAAAGAGCTGGAAATTGAAGGGATGTCCACAAGTTGGGGAATGCTAAACAATGTATGATATATGATTAAATGGAATACTTGTGAAACATAAAAAATGGCAAATAGGAGAATCACAAAATAAACTGGAAAGACTTAAATGAGTTGGCGCAAAGTGAAATGAGCAAAACCAGGAGAACATTTTATATAGTAATAACAATAGTGTATGATAACCAACTATGAATGACATAACTATTATTAACAAGGCAGGAATCCAGGATAACTCCAAGGCATTCAAGATGGAAAAGACTATTCACTGCTATAGAAGACAGAATTCAAAATACAGATTGAAGCATTAAAGCATTCCATCAACACTTTATTTCCTCTAATAATCTGTATTAAGAAAAAAATAATAATATGTCTATTTTCATAACATGATAAACCTGGAAATGTGTATATACACACACACACACACACACACACACACACACACACACACACACACACAATCGACATTACCTGTCTTCTAAGGGAGTGGGAGGGGAACAGGTGAAAGAGAGGAAGGAAACATGGATTGCAAAGTACCAGAAAACATGTTAAAAATTGTATTGATGGTACAGGTACTGATGGAAATCTCCAATAGATAATCAGAACACTTTTGTTCACATGTCTCTTTCTGCAGCCTGAAGGGTTTTAAAAGAAAAAGATATCAAATGCCTGCTGCTACCACTATTTTAATTGCTATCTTTTGAAAAGCACCAGTATGTGTTTGGATCAGTTCCCCTTTTCAGGGAAATGTCAGCCAGCAGTTTTCAGTTCTAATGGTATAATTAAAACTAATAAAACATGTTTATAAAAATGGAAAACAAATTATTGACATGTAATCTGGAAAAATTAAAATAAAAAACAAAGTAGATTAATTCTTACCCACCATAATACAAACAGCTTGTTAACATTACAATGGTCCAAGAAAAAAAAATTTTTCCCCATATAATTGAGACTTAAAGTTAATTTTCTTTATCAGTGAGATGGTACTGCCATACCCTAATAAGTGTTCTTGACACTTCTTGAAATTATCTATAATTGTATCTATATCTATGGTATATCTATATTGTTATCTATATGTATGCATACATACTATCCATAGTAAGATATTTTAAATCTTGTCTCATCAAATTGGTCAGAGAATGTCATTGATTAAATATTGCACAATTGGAATCTGCTACCCTAAAAACTATGATTCCCCAGTAGAGCTGTGATCCCCAGCAAAACTATGATTCCCAGAACCCCACTAACTTCCTGCCATTATGTGCTGATGTAGATAGGAGATAAATTGGGTGGAGTTCCATGTCTAGCTCTCTTTTCCTTCCTGTCAGAGGCTTTGGTGTATCTGGGGCTTTTTTGAGCAGGTAGAAAAACTTAATCATGTGATTCTATTTTTTCAGATAATAAACTAAAAAAAATAATACTTTAAGTATTGAACTTTAATTTTAATTTTATAATATCTAGGTTTTGAATAGATATTAGGCAATGAATCAAATGCTAGCTGAAATACAAAATAAACTTGCAAATGCATAAACAGGTAAAGAAATAAACTTCAACTAAGAAAAAATTCAACAAAAATTTGAAGAGGAGAAAGCACAGAGGCAGATAGATTGTTCATTGGGTAGAGAGCCAGGCCCAGAGATTGGAGGTCCTGGGTTTAAATCTGACTTCAGACACTTCCCATCTGGGCAAGTGATTTGATCCCTAAAATTAAATCAAGTTGGCAGAGAAGGTGCACAGATCCCTCTAATCTCTACTGAATTACCCTTCAGAAAACTAAAAGTCATTCCCTAATTGATAAATTGTCCAAGGATATGAATAGACAGTTCTTAGAAAAAGTAATTAAAGCTCTATGTCGTCATGCAAAATGCACTAATCACTATTAATTAGAGAAATGTAAATTAAAACTTCTCTGAGGTCCTTACCAACAAAAATCAGATTGATTATTATGCCAGAAAAGGAAAATGACAACCTTGGAGGGGAGGTCAGAAAACTGAGACACTAATACACTTTTGGAGGAGTGGTGAACTGATTCAATCATTCTTGAAAGGATTTGAATCTATGCCCAAAAGTCCATAAAACAATATATACCCTTTGATCCAGCATTAACATTATTAAGTTTTTATCTTAAAGAGATGAAAAATGAAAAGGAGAATTACATACATGTATAAAAATATTTAAAGCAGTCCTTTAAGTGGCATCAAAGAATTGTAAAGTGATGAGATACCCATCAATTGGAGAATAGCTAAGTAAGTTATAGTAAATGATTGTAATAGAATAATATTATGTAAAAGGAATGATGAGAAGAGCTCAGAGAAACCTGGAAAGCCTTGCATGAACTGAAGAAGAGTAAAGTAAGCAGACTCAGGAGAATATTTTACACAGTGACAAGAATACTGTATGATGAACAACTGTGAATAACTTAGGTATTCTAAGCAATACAATGATCCAAAGTATCAAAGAGGCAATGATAAAAAATGCCACCTACTTCTAGAGAAAGAATTGGTGGAGTGTGAATCAAGATCAAAGAACACATTGGTAGACCCCTATGGAGGATTGTTAGAGCAACATAGAACAGCAAAAATAGAATGAAAGCTAGAAATCTGCATTGCCAGGAATTCTTACATTTAAGACATCATGGATTCAAGAAAATATCTTAATAGTATTGTTGTGATATTAAACTTGGGAATATGGGTCAAGGCCAAATTTTTTCTGGCCCTTACTCATAACTCCTCATGAGAAAATTGTTTTCAGTTTGGGACAATTTAATTTCCCAAACGATTAAATAAAATAAGCACCCGATTATTCCATTGAGACTTTGTATGTTGAACTGGGATATAGAAATTGCTCTAAAAATAGAATTAATAACATATGAATTCTAGTATGTCTATTTTACTCTCTGGATGACCTTGGGAAAGACACTTAATCTCTATCTGTCTCAGTTTTCTTCACCTGCAAAATGAGGATAATAATACTTGTCTTCTACAGCTTGTGTCATGATAAAAATAGATGCCTTTAAATTTTCAAAGTTTCTAGTCTCATACAAACCATAACTATTATTATTTTATTATAAGCCCCATAAGCAGATAAAATAGAGGAATGGAAATACGTACACAAACAAGTTTTTGAAATTGATCGATTCCTCAATTCTAGACCTGACTTCTGGAGGCAGAGCTAAGATGGAGGTATAAAACACATGTCACAGTGAGAATTCTCTCAAAACCAAGATTAAAATATTACCACAAAATGAATACAGGAGTGACATAACTAACAAGAAGTCAGATTGAAACAACATTCAAAAAAAGAAAAACTCAAAAGGTAGACAGAGAACATCTGGAGCACTGGGGTGAGAGGAAAAAAGAGTCAGCAAAAAGCTGTTGCAAGGAGTAGAAAGCAAACCAAGAGCAAGCCATAAACCCCACTCCATATCTGCTATCTGAGGTTCTGGAAACTATGCCCAACCCAACATCTAGATCCTGATATCCTGCCTGGGTAAATAATGGTACAAGCCAATCCACACCCCTTGAAATTTCAAACCTCTAGAAAAGTCCAGAATCCTAGCCCAGGGCAATGTAGACTGAAGTGGGATAATCCATGTTGGCCCAGAGTGAAGGCAGAAATTTCAATCTGGACTTGGGATAAGAAACTAGTTTACAGTTTGGGGTGAAGACACCATTCACAAGGGGGGTCCCAGATCTTTTTGCCCAAAACTAACAGGGGAGTTACAGGACAGGGTAACAAAGGGTGTGCCTGATTGGATCAGCTACACAGTGAGACAAAAACCTTAAGCCTAAGCCTGTCGCTAGAACTGGATGAGCTCCTGACCCAATCAAGTTCAAAGTGCAGAGAAATAACCTATGCCCAAACCTGAGTGAAGTGCTTAAATCATCCGAATCTCAAAGGGCAATTAGGGAGGGTGCTCTCAGCCCTCAGACACAGAAAATAAGCTGAGAATAACATCAAGCAAGGACTGAAGGTTAAGAGAGTACTCCAACTTCCCAGAAAAACAGACCCTACCTATAATTAGATAAGAAAAATGAGCAAAACCAAAAAAAGCACCTAACTCTAAAGAATTTTTAAGTAGGCAGAGCAAGGTACAGACACAGAAAGGGATAGTGAAAGCAAAGGAAACACACAAATTTCAAGAGCAAAATATGGATTTGACAAAGAGTATGGAAGATCTCAAAAAAGATTTTGAAAACCAATTAAAAGAGGCAGAGAAAAATTGGGGAAGAGAAATGAAAGTGATGTAAGAAGAAAGGAAAGTGATACAAGAAGAAATTGGACAATTGAAAAAGGAGAACCAAAAACTGACATAGAAAAGTCAGGTCTTAAAAATCAGAATTGACCATCGAGAAACTAATGATTTCAAGAGAAATCTAGAAACAATTTGAGAGTTATTGGATTACCTGAAAGTCATGATCAAGAAAAAACCTTGGACATCATATTACAAAAAATTATGAAAGATAACTGCCTAGAGATCTTCAAATAAGAACATAAAATTGAAATTGGAAGAATTTACAGATCATTTCCAAAAATAAATCCTCAAATGTCAACTTCCAGGAATATAAAAGCTAAATTCAAGAGCCATTAAGCCAAGTAGAAGACTCTTCAAGCAGCTAAAAAGAAACCATTCAAAAACCATGGAGCTACAATCAGGATCACACAGGACCTAGCAGCTTCTACATTAAAGGAGCAAAAAGTATGAAATATGTTATTCAGGAAAGCAAAATATTTGAGTTTACACCTGAGAGTCACCTATTTAGCAAAACTGAATATATTTTTGAAGGGAAAAATGGAAATTCAATAATGTAGAAGTTTTCCAAGCATTCCTGAGGAAGAAGCCAGACCTAAACAAAATATATGAAATCCAAACATGAGACACAAGAGAAGCCCAAAAAGGTAAATAGGAAAGGGAAAATTTAAGGAACTCATTAAGGTTAAAATGTTTATATGTATAGAATGGGAAAAGGATTTCTGTAATTCTCAAAAATTACTCTTAATAGTAGAGAAGATAAAAGGAATTTACTGAGGAAGAGGATGGAGAAATGAGCTGATTATAATAACATGATTTTGTGATGATATGTGATGATATGTATGTGTAAATGTAATGATATAAAATTATATATGTACATGACATGATATGTATGCATATAAATGATATGTTAAAAACATCAATCAAGGGCTGAGAGTGTTGCATTGAGAAAAAGAGGAAAGAGGAGATAAAATGGGGTAAATTATATATCATAAAGAGATGTGAAAACTCATTATAGAGAATGGAGGATAAGGATGGTGATGAGCAATACTTAAACTGGCTCCGAGAAGGAAAAACATGTATACTCAATGAGGTATAGAATTCTATCTTGCCCTATAGAGAAGTAGAAGGGGAATAAGACAAAGTAAGGGGGAGGTAACTAAGGTGAGATGGGGGGAGCGAGAGGAGGAACATAAAAGCAAAGTACTGGTGAGGAGGATCAAAGTGAAAGGAAATAGAGCAGGAACTAAAGGGGATAGTATGATGGGGAGCAATACACAGTAATCATAACTCTGAATGTGAATGGTATGAACTCACCCACAAAATGAAAGCAGATAGCAAAGTGGATTAAAAAACAGAATCATACTATATATTGTTTATAAGAAACACAAATGAGGCTGCGTGACATACACAGATTCAAAGTAAAAGGCTAGAGTAGAATTTATTATGCATCATCTCTATTAAAAAAGCAGGAGTAGCAATCATGATACCAGACAAAGCAAAAGTAGAAACTGCTCTGATTAAAAGAGATAAGGAAGGAAATTACATTTTGTTAAAGGGTACTATAAAATCTGAAGTAATATCATTACTAAACATTTATGCACCAAATGGTATAGCATCTAGATTTCTAAAGGAGTAATTGAAGGAGCTTAAGGAAGAAATAGATAGTAAGATGATACTAATGGGAGGAATCTCAATCTTTCCCTTTAAGAACTATATAAATCAAACCAAAAAATAAATAAGAAAGAAATGAGGGAAGTGAATGTTAGAATGTTAGAAAAAAAGATATCTGGAGAAAATTGAATAGGGATAAAAAGGAATCTACCTTCTTCCCAGCAGTACATGGTACATATACAAAGATTGACCATGTAATGGGACATAGAAATATTGCAAACAAAACAGAACAGCAGAAATAATAAATGAAATTTTTCAGGATCATAATGTACTAAAAATTATAAGAGTACATGGAAAGGCAAATTTAAAATTAATTGGAAACTAAATAATCTAATTCTTCAAAATTGGTGAGTGCGTGTAAGGATGGGATTTGTGCAAGGGGATAGGACAAAAGGAGCCAGAGAAGGGAGTTGCTGACAATTGCTGACAGTTGAGAACAGAGAGAATTCTGGGATTCCCAACCTTGCTGAGAGACCCTCTTTCAGCCAAAACTTACAATTATAGAAAAGGATAGAAACAGAAGGGAATGGGTAAAGGAGAGTAAGAGATTGCTCCCAAAAGGAAGTCCAAACTTAGCTGATTCAAAAGTTGAACTCTTGATGGGTGAGAAGAGATGGAATGGCTTTTATCAGGGAATCAATTTCTAAAGAAAGATCCTCAGGAAGCCCTAAGGACTGAATCTGAGCTGGAATGTCCTCCTCCTTTCTCCTCCCAGTCCTTTCACCAGAAGACCTCTCCTGTCCTCCTCCTTGGGGAAAATCCCAGAATTCTCTCTGGTCTCAACTGTCAGCAGCTGTCAGTAACTCCCTTCTCTGGATCCTTTTGTGAATGCCATTATGTACAATGAGGAGACACCAAGTCAAAAAGTATGGGATACAACCAAAGCAGTACTCAGGGGAAAATTTATATCTCTTAGTGCCTATAGCAACAAAATAGGGAGGAAGGAGATCAACAAATTGGGCTTGCAAGTTAAAAAATTAGAAAAAGAACATATTAAAAATCTCCAGATAAAAAATAAATTCAAAACCCTAAAAACTAAAGGAAAAATTAATCAAATTGAAAGTATAAGAACAATTGAACTAATAAATAAGACCAGGAGCTTGTACTTTGAAAAAACAAATAAAATAGATAAAGTACTGGTTAATCTAATAAAAAAAAGACAAGAATCCAATTAACAGTATCAAAGATGAAAAGAGTGATCTCACCTCTAATGAAGAGGAAGTTAAGGTAATTATTAAGAACTAATTTGGCCAATTAAATGGCAATAAACATGAAAATCTAAGTGAAATGGGTGAATATTTTCAAAAATATAAATTGCCTAGATTAACAAAAGAGGAAAGAGAATACTTAAATAATCCTGTCTCAGAAAAAGAAATTGAAAAATCCATCAAGGAACTTCCTAAAAAATATTCCCAGGGCCAGATGCATTAACAAATGAATTCTATCAAACTTTTGAAGAACAACTAATCCCAATTCTATAGAAATTTTGGAGTTATACCAAACTCCTTTTATGACACAAATATGGTACTGATTCCAAAGCTAGGAAGAACAAAAACAGAGAAAGAACACTATAGACCAATCTCCTTACTGAATATAGATGCAAAAACTTAAATAGAATACTAGCAAAAAGACTTCAATAAGTAATCATGAGGATTATTCTCTATGATCAGGTAGAATTTATACCATAAATGCAAGGATGATTTAATATTAGGAAAACTATCCATTTATTGAACATATCAACAATCAAACCAACAGAAGTCACATGAAAATACAAATCCACTCTTTTGAAAACATTAGAAAGTATAAGAATAGAAGAGTGATTCCTCTAAAGAATATACATTATATTATATGTTATTTGCTAGTATCATCTGCAATGGGTGCAAGTTAGAAGTCTTCCCAATAAGATCACTATTGAAGTAAGGATGTCCATTATCACCTCTATTCAAGGCTGCAAGATATTATTCCTAATCTGATTGTGAATACAATGAGTAGGATACAATACAATGAAACTTAGAAAGTGTTGCCTTAGAAACAGACTGGCATATGAGCATTTTCTTTCCTTTGTCCCCCTCTTTTAAAAGTCTGCCCATCACTGCTCTAGACAATATAAAATATTTAGGAATCTATCTGCCAAAAAAAAAACACAAGAATTATATAAATACAACTGTGAAACACTTTTCATACAAATAAAACTAGATCTAAACAACTAAAAAAACATTAATTGCTCATGGGTACGAAGAGCTAATATAATAAAAATGACAATCCTACCAAAATTAATCTACTTATTCAGTTCCATACCTATCAAAATACCAAAAACTTTTTATAGAATTAGAAAAAATTATAACAAAGTTCATCTGGAAGTACAAAAGGTCAAGAATATCAAGGGAAATAATGATAAAAATGTGTTGGATTGGGGCTTAATAGTATCAGATCTTAAACTGTACTATAAAGAGGTAGTAATCAAAACAATATGATACTGGCTAAGAAACAGAAGTGTGCATCAATGGAATAGACTGGGGTTAAATGACCTCATCAAGACAGTGTTTAATAAAAGCAAAGATCCCAGCTTTTGGGACAAGACTTCATTATTTGACAAAAACTGCTAGGAACATTGGAAAACAGTATGGGGAAAAATCAGATCTAGATCAACATCTATACCAAGATAAATTCAAAATGGGTAAATGATTAAATATAAAGAGTGAAATCATAAGTACATTACATGAATTTGAATAGTATGTCAGTTTTGTGGAAAAGGAAGGAATTTAAGACCAAGTAAGTGACAGATAACATTAAAAAATGTAAGATGAATGATTTTGATTACATCAAATTAAAATGTTTTTGTGCAAACAAAACAAGTGCAAGCAAATTTAGAAGGAAAGTAACAAACTGGGAAAAATTATAACAAAACTCTGTAACAAAGATTTAATTTTCCAAATATATAAGGGATTAAGTCAAATTTACAAAAAATGAAACCATTACCCAATTGACAAATGGTTAAGGGACCATTTAATAGGTAGTTTTCTCATGAACAAATCAAAACAATAAAGAAGCACATGAAAAAGTATTCTAAATCCCTTCTGATTAGAGAAATGCAAGTAAAAACAACACTGAAGTAACAGCTTACAGCTAGCACTTTGGCTATTATGGCAGCAAAGAAAAGTGGTAAATGTTGGAAATGATGTGGCAAAATTGGGACACTAATACACTGCTGATGGAGTTGTGAATGAATCCAACCATTCTGGAGGGCAATTTGGAATTATGCCCAAAGAGCTTTAAAAAATGCCTGTCCTTTAACTCAGCGATACACTGCTGGGTTTGTACCCCAAAGAGATAATAAGGAAAAATACTTGTAAAAATATTGATAGTCACACTCTTTTTAGTGGCAAAAAATTGGAAAATGAGGGAGTGTCCATCAATTGGGCAATGGTTGGACAAATTGTGGATTCTGATGGTGATGGAATGCTATTGAGCTGAAAAGAATGATGAACTGGAGGATTTCTATGTGAACTGGAAAGACCTCCTAGAATTGATGCAGAGCAAAATGAGCAGAACCAGGAGAACATTGTACACAAAGATGGATACATGATGGCACAATCAAATGTAACAGATTTTTACTAGTAGCAATGCAGTGACCCAGGACAACACTGAGGAACTTATGAGAAAGAATGCTATCCACATTAAGAGAAAAAACTGTGGGAGTAGAAATGCAAAAGAAAAAAACATAGGACCAATCCTGTGGATTGAAAAGGATATATAATTGGTGTTTTGGCATTAAAATATCACTTTATTGCAAATATGAATTATATGTAAATAGATTTTGAACAATGATATATGTATAACCCAGTGGAATTACTTGTCAACTCTGGGAAAGGAGAGTGAAAAATCATAAATCATGTAGCCATGGAAAAATATTTTAAATAAATAAAGTATAAAAAAATAAATGGACCAATTCCATTATTAATACAGCTATTCACTCCTATATCTATGAAAAATCCTTCAAATTTCTCTAATAATAGTGTTCTTAGATAGTATATGCCTCATCATCCAACATAGAATGGTAAATATTTTAACTAACTGAATCTTTTTCCTGTTTACCTTTTTATGTTTCTCTTGAGACTTGATTTTTGTTGTTTAGTTGTTTTAGTCATGTCTGATTCCTTGTGACCTCATTTGGGGATTTCTAGGCAAAGATATTAAAGTGGTTTGTCATTTCCTTCTCTATCTTATTTTACAGATGAGGAAAGGAAGTCAAATTTAAGTGACAGTGTCATAAGCTATTAAGGTGGTAACGATTTGGATAGAAGTGATTAGACCCAAGTTGAAGTTGTATAACATTAAATTATAGTGGATCCAGTCAGAATGATTACATGATTTCTCCATTATCATTCAAACCTACTGTTCCTTGACTACAAATTACCTATTGAGTATTTTATGTTCCCATATTAATCACAAACTTATTGCATAATAGGGAAATAACCTTTCAAATACTAATTTAATATATCATAATAAAATCTTATTTATTGTATGGGAGAGAAGAAAAGAATAAAAAGCAAGCTCAGTACTTCAAGAAATGTCTATCATTTTAACATAATTATGAGAAATACACCATTTCCTAGGGTTGAAGAGAATATAAAATGTTGCTAAGAAATTGGTGTAAGAGGTAGACAAAGTTGGAGTCTTGAGAAACATTCACCCTGTTTACTATTGCAGGATGGAGAGAAGAGATAACAGTTCAGGATGGTGACAACCAATTTTATAATAGGGACTGACATATAGTAATTAAGTCTAACTCCAAACAACCCCAGTTGACAAAATGCCTCCAAACTTAAATGTTTCTTCAAAAAACTATTTACTTGAAGTACCTGTGGTGTATTTAGATGGGCATTGCACTATGCAAGAACAGTATTGGGGTCTTACTCTTGCTTCCTAGCTAGGAATAAGTCATTGAATCTCTGACTTTTATTGATGTGTTTTCTTAGTCATAAAAGAAGCAAATCATAATTTCATTACATCTCTTACAGTGATGCTCATTTCATATGAAATAATGCATATAAAGCATATTATAGACATTAAGTTCAATATAAATGTCAGCTATGTTTATTACAGACCAAGTGCTTTGTACTAAATAAAGTGCAGAACATAAAGTCAGGGAGGGATACATGGAGTCAAGTCCCATAGCTGACATTTGTTGGCTTGGTGACACTGGACAAATGACAATTTTATTTCTGTTGAGGAAAAGGATAAGTTTTGTTTTTATTTTTACTTCCTGATCTAAGGACAGTGCCTAACCAATGAAAATACATTATCAATGCTGAGTCAGAATGATAGAATTTATCTACTCAGTCATGGAGCATTTTGAGATTTGCCTCAGTAGAAGGAATTCCTCACTCTGAGGGAATTGTAGATCTTTTACCATTTTTATAATGGAATTTCAATATTTCAGTTTTCTCCAAAAGTTACTACAGATGCACATTCTGACTTCTGTGATGTGGTCTCCAGGTGAGACATTTATTTTCATGTTAGTTTCGAAATTATTTCTTAGCTTACTGATATAAAACTGTTACAGAATAAGGAGGTGTCTCTGGCATAGGTTCTAGCACTATTATTAGATGGGAATTCCCTATTTATTTGGAAGCAAACTTAGTCACACTGAATAAATGACCTGGTTAACTGGAGCAGCCTGAATAACCTATTTTATAATTCGGTTATCAAGCAGACAGGGACATTTAAACTAATCTTCACATATATACAACTCTTTATGATTCTTATTTTGAATAAAATGGAGCTGTCTCCCTGCAGATTTCACTAATTGCTACACTCTTGCTTCCCACTGTTCACAACCCAAAGTCCTAACAAGACATTTACAGATTCAGATGATACTTCCTCTTTATTAATTTTAAAATAATTGAACAATGATGGTATTTCCTCATGCATATTTATGAGTGTATTTATATAAAGCTATCTTACTAGTTAATTCTTTTTTAAAGGCTGTTATCCTTATATTTATGAACTCTTTCACCAACTCATTTTTATTCCTAAATTTTTATTGGTTTTGGAGAAATGACAAAATATTTTGGACTTGAGATTCAAAATATATTTTACCTGCTTTTGTGTATGTAAGATTTTTTTCATCATGTTTCCCCCAGAGAGCCCATATTTTAAAGTCACTCCATGATAGCAATGGAATTGCCCCTTCATTCAGGCATGCGATCCCCTGGTCTGCAGGAGGTGTCAGCCAGTTCATATTATAAGGTTTGAAATTGCACTAGAAATCATAACACTCTTTTCTTGTCAAAAACAGTAAGCTATGCTGTTCACTTCAGTTGAGTCTAGAGACCCCCTACTTGTAATGTTTTGGTTCGATTTTAGAAAGATTTGTTTTTTTATAATGCTTTTGATGACATTTCATATTCCTTACTTTTCACTCCATTTTCATGTTACACTCTCCAACTGACCATGCAAACTCCATTAACAAAATAAATGATCTTCAAATTACTTTCTTTTAAATTATAACTCAATGAGTTTGTGCTTACCTTGGAAAACTTTCTAGTTTTATTCATTACCCCAGGAGAGTGGTAGAGTAATATGTCCATATCAATTCTTCCATAAATCTAAGTTGTGCAAGGGCTGATAATCACTGACAGCTCTTTAAGAAGGCCTTAATGTCCATTCATTGAACCCTTTTGAGTTTATAAAACCTTTCCTTGAGACAACTGATTAGGAAAAGAATATATTGGATTCAGGGACAAAGAAAGGAAGAGATGAGGATTGGATAATTGAATCTGATGTGCTGAATCATTTATGAAAGAATGAGAAAATAGAGGCACACATATCAGAGAGGGAGCCATAGCTACTGCCACTACCAGGTTTTCAGTTCTTGTCTATCTCATTTAGAATGAACTTAGATTTTTCTTTTACAGATATGAAATATAATAAAAAACTTTTAGTAATCTTGCTAGTGAGTTGGATTAGATGATTTGAGTCAAATTCAAATAGAAACAAGGGCCACTTACTCTCTAAAGAGTCCTCCAAGCAGCACAATGACTTGGAAAATCACAAATTAAGAGAATCTATCTTCTATTGTATTTTTGCTTATTTAATTAAAATTTTCCCAATTACATTTTAATCTGGTTCAAATGCATGCAGTGTTGCTGGCAGCAATATGTCCCATCCATATTTTTTGTGTCTCCAGAATAAATAAACTTCAAGAAAATCTTTCTCCAAATCTACGTTCTTATCAGCAAAAATGCTATTTATATAGATCTAATAGAATAGAAAGTTTTGAATATAATCTGGATATTTCAGAAAATAATGATCTTGGGGTTAAATCATCCATGTATCCATATAGATATAAGTGAATAGAAATAAATCTATTACTTCATTTTTTTTACTTTAAAATTTTTTAGAAAAATTTTTCCCATGGATACATAATTCATGTTCTTGCCCTCTCTCCCTCCACACCACCATCCCCCAGGAGCTGACACACATTTCCACTGGTTTCTTCATGTGTCATTGATAAAGATCTATTTCCATATTATTGATAATTGTTCTAGGGTAGTCTTTAAGAGTCTACATCCAAAACATGTCTGCATCAACCCATGTGTTAAAGCAGTTGTTTTTCTTTTGTGTTTCCACTCCTGTAGTTCTTCCTCTGAATGTGGAAAGCTTTCTTTCTCATAAGTCCCTCAGAGTTGTCATGGGTCATTGCATTGCTGCTATTACAGAAGTCCATTATATTTGATTTTACCACAGTGTATCTGTCTCTGTATACAATGTTCTTCTGGTTCTGCTCCTTTCATTCTGCATCAATTCCTGGAGGTCTTTCCAGTTCACATGGAATTCCTCCAATTTATTATTCCTTTGAGCACAATAGTATTCCATCACCAGTAGATATCACAATTTGTTCAAGCATTCCCCAATTGACGGGTATCCCCTTGTTTTCCAGTTTTTTGTCACCACAAAGAGAGTGGCTATAAATATTTTTGTACATGTCTTTTTCCCCTATGATCTCTTTGGGGTACAAACCCAGCAATGGTATGGCTGGATCAAAGGGCAGGCATACTTTTAGTGCTCTTTGGGCATAGTTCCAGATTGCTATCCAGAATGGTTGTATCAATTCACAGCTCCATCAGCAGTGTATTAATGTCTCAATTTTGCCACGTCCCCTCCAACATTCATTACTCTTCCCTGCTGTCATGTTAGCCAATCTGTTGGTTGTGAGGTGATGTCTCAGATTTTTTTTTTTTGATTTGCATTTCTCTAATTATTAGAGATTTAGAAAACTTTTTCATGTGCTTATTGATAGTTTGGATTTCTTTATCTGAAATTTGGCTATTCATGTCCATTGCCCATTTATCAATTGAGAAATGGCTTGATTTTTTGTACAATTGATTTAACTCCTTGTATATTTCAGTAGACATTTGTCAGAGTTTTTTGTTATAAATATTTTTCCCAATTTGTTGTTTCCCTCCTGATTTTAGTTGCATTGTTTTTGTTTGACCACAAACTTTTTAATTTAATGCAATCAAAATTATTTATTTTACATTTTGTAATTTTTTCTAACTCTTTCTTGGCTTTAAAATCTTTCCTTTCTTAGAGATCTAACAAGTATACTACTCTGTGTTTGCCTAATTTTTTTTATAGTTTCCTTCTTTATATTCAAGTCATTGACCCACTCTGAATTTACCTTGGTATAGGGTGTGAGATGTTGATCTAAACCAGTGATTCCCAAAGTGGGTGCCCCTGCCCCCTGGTGGGTGCCGCAGCAATCCAAGGGGGCAGTGATGGCCAGAGGTGCATTTATCTTTCCTATTAATTGCTATTAAAATTTCAAAAAAATTAATTTCTAAGGGCTCTAAGTAATATTTTTTCTGGAAAGGTGGTGGTAGGCCAAAAAAGTTTGGGAACTACTGATCTAAACCTAATTTCTCCCATATTGTTTTTCAACTATCCTAGCAGTTTTTGTCAAGTAGTGGATTTTTGTCCCCAAAATTGGGCTCTTTGGGTTTATCATATACTGTCTTGCTGACATCACTTACCCCAAGTCTATTCCACTGATCCTCCCTTCTGTCTCTTAGCCAGTACCATATTATTTTGATGATCACTCCTTTATAGTATAGTTTAATATCTGGTACTGCTATGAAACCTTCTTTCAGGTTTTTTTTTTCATTATTTCCCTTGATATTCTTAATCTTTTGTTATTCAAAATAAAGTTTGTTATTGTTTTTTCTAATTCAGTAAAAAAAGTTTTTTGGTAGTTTGATGGGTATGGCACTAAATAAGTAAATTAATTTGGGTAGAATGGTCATTTTTATTATTTTAGCTCGCCCTACCCATGAGCAATCAATGTTTTTCACATTGTATAGATCTAGTTTTAATTGTTTGGAAAGTGTTTTGTAGTTGTGTTCGTATAATTCCAGGGTTTTTTTTGGTAGATTCCTAAGTATTTTATATTGTCTAGGGTAATTTTAAATGGTGTTTCTCTTTCTAACTCTTGCTGCTATGATGTGTTAGAAATATAATGAAATGCTGATGATTTATGTGCATTTATTTTGTCTCCTCCAACTTTGCTAAAGTTGTTGATCACCATATGCTTTTGTGCAAACTAAAGGCAAAGGAATTGAACCTGCTTTTTTTTTTACATTCTAGAAATATATTGTTACTAGTCTTGAAGAACCTTAAAAATATTAATCATGTTTTTATATCTATGGCTAGATATGCTCAATAAATATGTTGTGGATGTCTTGATGGAATTTGTGATTCTACAAATTAATTCCAAGAATATTTGGCACAATGTTGCCTCTGTATGAGTGATTTCTATTTCCAAACTGTTTACTTGCATCTAATGCTAAGTGACTCATATTCCCCATAATTTAAAATTATTTTCTGTGTACCTATTTTTTACTAATAGTAAAAAAATTAAGAAAAACTAATTGTGAGAGAAAATAAAATATTTCCTCATATCTTCTTAGTTTAAATTAAACCATAAAAATTTGTGTGGCAAAATGTGTTTCTTTTTCTCTGCAGCACATATTTTGAAGAACTTTTCTCCCTGATATGACCATCTCTTCTAAGAAAACACAAATACAGTCACCAATTTAGATGATATTAATATCTTAGAGGGGATGTTTTTTTTAATGACAAATATATTTTTAAAAATATGTTAACATTGAGAATTCTTTGTTATGAACATAATTTCTATTATTAGGTATTAATAGGTCCAAAGGAATTTCTGACCAAGCATAACCAGAAAACAACAATAAGGAATTTACTAATTTATCAAAATAGCATCTGTGACTCAATTAACAGAATATTTCTTGTGAAACTGCTTGGTTTGTTTGGACTGAATCACACAGATAATTGTCTCAATTCTCCACTTAATTCTGCCAATTTACAAAAATTCTGAGAAACATCTTTCTTTTATAATTATGGTACAAGCTGGAAGAATAGATATTTCTTTGTAAATGCAAACTATATTCTTTTAGAATAAATAACTAATGGCAGAGTTGTTCTTTTCCAGATCTTTGTCAATATGCTAAATGATAAAAAATCTTTTGAGGCTATAAGATATTCAGCTGGATTTCACTTGTTGCTAAGAAGTTCTGGTAAAAAATGACTGGTAACAAACATTAAATCCATAAAGTAATTACTACTCATATTGTGTTTGCTTTTTACTTAGATAATCTATTGCCTAGACATTTCTCATTTTTATGAATAGTAGAATGTATAAAAGACTTAATAAATATTGAGTTTAATTATAAATTTAAGAAATATGCTTACTCTGGTCAAAACTATAGGAGTTATTCTATTTTGCATCAAATTCTTCTTCATGAGCTGAAGGACAGTTAAAGTGAGTAAAAGGTATTGATATGGATGGAAATCCTGACAGCAATGCCGATGGTAGAGGTTAGGAAAAGGACATGCTGAAAGCCCCAGTCATTTCAAGTCACTTTTGGTTATGTTTTCCTCCTCTTTGAACTTTCCTATTGGTTCTTTTGAAAGGAAAATTAGCCTGAATTTCAACTATTTTATGCCTTCAGAGAAGGAACTATGGCAAAGGTGATAGCTCTACAAGTGAACACATTGCTTTTTCCAGTTGAAGTGATCAAATATCACTTGGAGTCCTTTCTTTGAGCTTCAATTAACTAATTCGTTATCCAAGATAGGTAACTGAGCCCAAAACTCCACTGAAAAGGAAACAAGGTAAGTATTTCTATTTAGGGGACATGAAGGATGCCAGGAAACATTTAAAAAGTCATTTAAAAGGGATGCAGAGAAACCACAAAGCTGATTTCTGTAACATCAATTTTTGATAAGCAAAATGGAGAACAAGATGATTGACACCCAACAGTTTTAGAATTTAGAACTTACCAGATGCCATGAGCCAGAGGGCAAAAAGCAGTTGCTGCCAGGACTATGAGAGGAAGAACTGGATCAGGAGGCTCTCTTGCTTCTGAGGAGGGGACCCAGTGGCTGGGTGGGTAGGTTAACTAATTATCACATCTTCAACTTTTGGACAGAGCTGTGCTGTACATCAATTATTTAACATCAAGGATGAACACCATCAATCCTCAACTCACCTGGTCAGGGCCAAAGGTGCCTGACCTGACCAGAGTGCCACAGAGAGGGAAACCTCTCCAGCTGGCAGTTTCAACTTGATTATTTCTTTGATTGACAAGCTGATTATCAGTAGTCTAGTGTAGGTTCCCAACACCTCCTTCCTTCAACCTTGATCCTTCCCCTAAGTTTATTACAATTAAATATTTAAACTTATTTAGATGAATGCTGTTACAATCCTAAAGATCATTTCTACATTCTTTGGATCTAAGGGGAAAGGATTGCTCATACAAAATCATATCACAGTTGTAGGTGTTAATCATCAATCTAAACCTAGGATAAGGACTCCCAGAAGATGTGTGATTCAAATTCACAGCTCTCACTTGATCACTTAGTCCTGGGCACTGTTAGGTGGGAGGTGGGTGTACAGCTGAGCTTCACATACTTTGTGGTATCCGGTGTTCACTATCACAACTTAGTGTCCATCTAAGCTTCCCACCCACACTCAACTTAGGTCCTTAGACCATCAGAGGACCTTGAGACATCACTCTATCGGGTCCCGTTCAGTATCACCATACCGCCCATAACATTTCATTTTTTTTTTTGCCAAGGGTATAAATGCCCTCTGCATCCCTATTATCCCTTATACAACTGGATAGAAATAATATAGGATAGGCAAATATCTCACACCCTATACCAAGATAAGATTAACATGGGTACATGATTTAGACATAAAGGACTGTTCCATAAGCAAATTAGTGGAGCATGAGGTAGTTTGCCTGACAAATCTATAAAGGAAGAAACATGAGATAGAGAACATTTTAGCATGTAAAAATTATTATGAATACATTAAATTAAAAAGGTTTCATACATACAAAATCAGTGCAACCAAGATTAGAAGGAAAGAAAAAGGCTGGGGAAGTATTTTTCAGCATATATCTCTAATAAAGTTCTCATTTTTAAAATATATAAAGAACTGAGTCAAATTTGTAAAAAAATATGAGTTATTCCCCAACTGATAAATGGCCAAGTGATATGATTAGGCAGTTTTCAAATGAAGAAATCAAACCTATCAATAATCATATGAAGAAATGTTCTAAACGCCTCTTGACTAGAGAAATGCAAATTAAAACAACTCTAAGGTACCACCTCACACCAATTAGATTGGCCAAGATGACAGAAAAAGAAAATGATAAAAATTGGAGAAAAAGAAAACGATAAGTGATCCAGAAAAATTGGGACACTAATGCACTGTTGTTGGAATACTTATCTGATCCAACCATCCTGGAAAACAATTTGGAACTTGATCCAAAGGGCTTTAATACTGTGCATGCCTTTAGAGCCAGCAACATCCCTACTAAGTCTATCCCAATGAGATAAAAAGGGGTGGGATAGGAGGACCTCTCTTTCTCTGTCTCTCTGTCTCTTTCTCTGTTTTTCTCTCTCTCCCTCCTTTGCTGTTTCCCTCCCTTTGTTCTTTCTTTCTCTCCTCTTCCCCACCTTCCTCCTCATCCTCCTTCTCCTTCCTCTTCCTCATCCTTTTTCTTTTTCTTCTATTTCCCCTAGGGTCATAGATATTGTATATCTAATCTATTCCATTGATCCAACATTCAACTCTTTATCCAGTACCAGATTGAATTCATGGTCACCATATCTAATATGGATAAAAATATTATTCACATTTTTTCATTGATTCCACTGATATTCTTGAACTTTTCTTCTCCCAGATGAATATTGTTATTTTTTCCTAGTTCTATGAAGTACATTTTGGTAGTTTAATTAGTATAGCACCGATTTTTATTAGCAATATTATTATAGTTATTTTATACATGGAGAAATGAAGTGTGACAGGTAAATTAATTGTCTATAGTAAAAACCTAGTATATTCTAGAAACAAGATTGAAACTGAGTTCTCTCTTGACTTCAAGGAGAACAACCTAAGTAAAATGTTATGCTGTTCTTCTAAGCATGACCCCAGAAAGTTAAGGTACAAGTTTCTTTTTTAAATGAAAAGGAAAGAAATGGATGGGGTGTCATAGGCCTATCTCTTGTGCTTCTAGGAGTGGATGAGGATGGTCAATCCATTAATTTTAAGGATGCTGTATTTTGAGACTAAAATGTGTTATGTGTCCAAATGTAAGTCGAGCACCATGATGGTGAGCCCTTAGGAATGAAAAACACTGGGAAGTGGGATTTGAACCTAGACTGGAAGCCTGGAATGGAAAAGTTGCACAGGGTTTGAGCATTTGCATTTTGATTTGTAAAGGAGATCTGGCACACAGGTGGAACCAAACTGGTGAGATGCTGGAATGGAAGGGACTGAAAAAGAGGAGATATAGAGATTCCAAGGGGGTCAGTTGATCTCTGGGGACCGATGAGAGCAGGAGCTTCCTTCCCGTGGCCATCTTTGCATCAAGCTAGAGAAAGAAGTTGTGTTCTTGAATCCCTTTGGAGGTTCCCGAATCTAGAGAAGTCTTCCCTAAGCCTAATGCAGATTCTGTGACCTGTTTCTTGGCTTTATCAACATTTCCACCCATTCTGTGTGAGCTACCAAGGTCCTGATCTCTATCTTGCCTAACAGAGCCAGATCACCAAGGCTCCAGCCTTTTGGGTCTTCTAGCCAACCCATCTCCATAGACTTTACTGACTCTGTTTATTCAGTGGACCAGTTAGTGCCAGGAGAGTTAGCTAAATAATCATAGGCAGATGATAAGAGTATACTAGAGTAACCCAATTTATTGGGAATGAAGAGACCTTTGCAGGTCAGGGAGGGGAGGAGTTAGAACTGATAAGACTTAGGGATCTCCGGTTTCCCTGGTTCACAACCAATCCTGAGTTTCTCAAATAAACCAAGATTTGTTTTTTACATCCTTCTGAGCAGTCAGATTGTGTTGTCTGCAACCCACAGAACTGATGCCTACCACTTGGCTCCATACTATGGGCAGACCACATTGGATCTACAGCATTGGCCGAACCCACAACCCATTAACTAGAGACTTTACAAAGTTCCCTCGCTTACTTATTTCAGGACACTGAAGCTAAGAAATGGAAAACAAAAACTCATAAATGAAATTCCCAAACTTGCCAGCACTGGGTCATCCTATCCCACAAAGGTACATGAAGAAGAAAATTAGAACAACTGAAATAAGTGTTTGTTTTCCATTCATTATTACCCCAGATGAATGGCTGAATGGACATATAGCCAAGTGCTGATTAATGGAAATTCCTTTGTCAGTGGAATAAAAGAATGAGACCACTAAGGGTTCAGGTCAATGTGTGAAAACAATGCAGTGACATCTAGGTAAGTGATTGTGGGCTATTTAAAGAAAACAAATATCCTATTTCAGAAGTCTAATTTCATGAATCACTATATCAGTAAACCAGACCTTTTAAAATTATGTTCCTGAAAATTAATTTTAAAGTATATTTTATACATCTTGGTTTCTTTCTATGCCTCTCCTAACTCCTTAATTTAAATTTATTCCTGAGAAATGGAAGAAAATGTTTTTACAATTATAGCTATTATTACGGGTTTGAATTGAATCTTATATATCAGCTAAGCCTAAATATAATCAGTAGTTCAATAGATGAATATTTTATTTAGGAAGGCCCTAAGATTTAAAAGAAACAGATCTTACATAAAGAGTATAATATACCAATTCTCACTGAATCACCCTCAGGTGATTTTTAAAAGAATTATAGACATTTACAGAAGTTACTCCTTTTCTTTTGTATTCTTTAGTTTCAAGCAAAAAAAATACTAAATTTGTAGCTTGCATGAATTTACTACTCTACAAATCCAAAGAACAGAATATTTTGAGATGATTTATCTTCCTAAGCAGGCATTATCAGGAAAGATAAATGAACTGTTATAAAAGGCAATGATATGTTTTGTCTAAATTTAGGGAACCTAATCTTGTTATTAGGGAAATATTTTAAATGCTGGGGAACTGATAAATGATCCTTCATTGTCTCTGTCCTTCTGTGTTTACTATGCTAAACAGAAATTTTAATTAAGCACTCTATCTCTCTTTGTTTCTTTCTGCTTTTTTCCCTTTTACTCTCTCATCATTTTCTTCACCACTATCCTATTTCTCCCCTGTTCTCTCTTTCCCTCCTCTCTTCACCATTGATATAGATTTCTCAGAAGTTGGACATGGAATCAAAACTGTTTCATAACCAATAAACAAATATGATGATAAATATCCTTTTTTGTAAAACAAAGTATCTACCTGGGATATTACACAAAACGTTACTAAATGAAACAGAATTCTAAAGTTTGTTCACAAGTGATTGTTTTCATCTATTTGTGTCAGAAAAATAAAATATCAAATTGATAGGAATCAGATTGGTCCATCAAACAGATAAGTTTAAGAATTTCTCAGTGTTTAGCAATTGTGTTATCTTGAGTTTTTAACTTGTCTATGGGCTAATAATAATTTCAAACTAAATGAAAAATCTTGCTCCCATTTGCAGGTTATAGGAAATCACTATAGATTCTAAGGCCAAGAAAACTTCATGGATGTATCTTGAATTTCTCAGCAAGAGGCCCAAATGTTCTTCTCTTCTCTGCCATGAAGAACAAATTTAAAATATTCAACCTTCATTATTTTCTTGTCTCTATGAAATTAATAGCAGTGTACCAACACTATTCATGCTCTTGAAAACTTTTTAAAAAATTATTTTGTGAATTTAGGATTCTATTGGTGTGATTATTCCATTCTTTGAGGTAGACAGCAATCTTGCCATACCTGAGATAGTCCATCAATAAAAATTATAAAGTGCTTAATATGAACCAGGTGCATATTTAAGGGAAAAGACCCTCATACTCATCAAGATTGCAGAAATACAGGTGAAAAATAATTGAAATTTTTTGAGACCATTATTAACATCTTACATTTACAATTTTGTCTCGACATTTGTTTTCTAGCCAACCATTCTGCATACATATGCTTGTTCTAATGCATATTGCTATCACTTAATAGCTAGAGCAGTGATTCCCAAAATGGGCACCACCACCCACTGGAGGGTGCTGCAGAAATCCAGAGGTGTGGTGATGGCCACAGGTGCATTTATATTTCCTATTAATTGCTATTAAAATTTAAAAAAAAATTAATTTCCATTAATTTCCAGGGGCACTAAGTAATATTTTTTCTGCAAAGGGGAAAGTAGGCCAAAAAAGTTTGGGAACCACTGAGCTAGAGGGATGTCCATTTAACAGCAAAGGATTCTTACTTTCTCATAGTAACTCTTCTATATCTTTAATATAATCTGCCTATTGCCAACAAATTGATATTTTTAAAACACTATCATTTTTATTATGCCATAAACGTGTCAAAAATTAATCACTATTCTTTTTTGAATGAATACAAATTCTTTATTTTGGCATTAAAAATCATCGCAATCCTACTGCAAACTACCTTTCCAGACATGTTTTTTTTGAGGTTTAAGTAATCTGTTTAAGGTCACATAGGTAATAAGTCTGACAACAATGTGAAGAATATATTAGAAAGGAGAAAACAGAAAAGGCATAATAGAATAACAGAATGTGAAAGTTGCGAATGCATCAGCAGCAGTTTAGTCCAACCCATACATAATCATACATAATAGGAAGCAACAGCATTAATAATCCAGCACTAGTTGAGGATCTCTAAAGAGAGGAAGATCTTCATATTTCATAGTAGTCTATTATATAGGAAACTAACATTATAATTTAGTATGGCTGTAATAAGAATGTGTAATATAATACAACAATTCTAAGGAATGACTGACTGAAGAATGATGAAATGACATCAAATTCTGAAGTCCTGATAAGAGATAGGATTGTGATATCTATACTATCAATAGCTATGTCATTGCAAGTGAAAATCTGGTAATTAGTTCTGAATACAATCCTGAGCAGTAGAAGCCTTGCCTGAACCATTGAACCATTTTATGAATGATCTACCAGAACAGACTATTTAGCAGTTCCTGGGTCTTGGTAAGATTTTCCTCCTGATTTCATCCTTAACATGTCTCATTCTGACTGCAAAACAAGTCTTAAATACATTTAAAACTCATTTTTTCTATCATTTTGTAATATTTTTTGTATTTAGATGAAAATAAAAATATTTTATTGTATTGGGTGTGTTTAAATTATTTGAGCATGCTATAGATAGAACAAAGAAGATACTCTCTGGATACATAACCCTAAGCTTTACTTCCATAAAGTATCAAATCTTCTCACACCCTGGTAACACAAAAAAGGACTTCAGGTAGGTAGGAGGGGTATTAATTATTCTTACCCAATATGGAGGTTAGCTTACTGTGTAGTAACTTGCTAAAGTAGCAGTCATTTAATTAATTTACTTTAAATGAAATAGAGATGACCTTATCTTATACAGATCATCTTCTGTATATTTTACCCAATCATTAAACATCAAAAAAGTCTGGGAAATTCCAAAGTAAATATTTAACTCTTCCTCACAAAGGGCAGGCATAAATCAAAATCATTATAGTGACAATAACTAACAATTATATAATTTTTAGTATTTTGCTAAGTGTTGTATATATATTATCTAATTTGAAATCTGTGACTATGTGATATTATTAGGTCTTTGGGGCCCTGAGGGAGGAAATATTGTGAATCATTTCATATATTACTATTTTAGTTAATGTCTTTTGATATTGATGATAATAAGTATAAATGTGGTTAAATTTAAAGGTTTTTCAAATCCAGGAGGCATGGCTCTTTATGTTCTCATCTTAGGTTCATTTTGGCAGAATGGAATAAAAATAATATTTGGCGGGAAATATTGTTTAATTAATTAATTTAGAATATTTTCCCATGGTTACAAGATTCATGTTATTCCCCTCCCCTTTACCCTCCCACCTCCAATAACTGACATGCAATTATACTGGGTATTACATGTGTCACTGATCAAGACCTCCTTCCATATTATTGATATTTGCACTAGGGTAATCCTTTAGAGTCTACATCCCCAATCATATCCCCATCAACCCATGTGATCGAGCAGTTGTTTTTCTTCTGTGTTTCTTTTCCCACATTTCTTCTTCTGATTGTGGATAGTGTTCTTTCTAAGACCTTCAGAATTGTCCTGGATCATTGCAATGCTGCTAGTAGAGAAGTACATTACATTTGATTATACCACAGTGTATCAGTCTCTGTGTAAAACATTCTCCTGGTTCTACTCCTTTCACTCTGCATCAATTCTTGGAGGTCATTCCAGTTCACATGGAATTCCTCCAATTCATTATTCCTTTGAGCACAATAGTATTCCATCACCAACAAATACCATAATTTTTCAGTCATTCCCTAATTGAAGGGCATCCCTCATTTTCTAAATTTTTGCCACCACAAAGAACTCGACTATAAATATTTTTGTACAAGTCTTTTTTTTCCCTATGATCTCTTTTGGTTGTAAACCCAGCCGTGGTATGGCTGGATCAAAAGGCAGATAGTCCTTTAAAGCCCCTTGAGCATAGTTCCAAACTGCCATCCAGAACGATTGGATCAATTCACAGCTTACAGTAATTCATTAATGTCCCAATTTTGCCATATCTCCTCCAACATTTGTCACTTTCCTTTGCTGTTATGTTAGCCAACCTGCTAGATATGAGGTGGTACCTCAGAGTAGATTTAATTTGTATTTATATAATTATAAAATATGAGGAACACATTTTCATGTACTTATTGATAGTTTTGACTTCTTTATCTGATAATTGCCTATTCATATCCCTTGCCCATTTATTAATTAGGGAATGGCTTGATTTTTTTTGTACAATTGATTTAGCTCCTTATAAATTTCCATAATTAGACCTTTGTCAGAGGTTTTTGTTATAAATATTTTTCCCAATATGTTGCTTCCCTTCTAATTCTGGTTGCATTGGTTTTGTTCATACAAAACCTTTTTAATTTAATGTAATAAAATTATTTATTTTACATTTTGTAATTTTTTCTAATTCTTACTTGGTCTTAAAATCTTTCCTTTCCCAAAGATCTGACTAGTGTACTATTCTGTGTTTGCCTAATTTACTTATAGTTTCCTTCTTTATATTCAAGTCATTCACACATTCTAAGTTTATCTTGGTATAGGGTGTGAGAGGTTTCTCTAAAGCTAATCTCTCCCATACTGTTTTCCAATTTTTCCAACAGTTTTTGTCAAATAGTGGATTTTTGTTACAAAAACTGGGATCTTTGGGTTTATCATAGACTGTCTTACTGAGGTCAGGTATCCCAAGTCTGTTCCACTGATCCACCCTTCTGTCTCTTAGCCAGTACCATATTATTTTGATGACCACTGTTTTATAGTACAGACTAAGATCTGGTATTGCTAGGCCACCTTCCTTAACATTTTTTATTCATTATTTCCCTTGATCTTCTTGATTTTTTGTTCTTCCAAATGAATTTTGTTATAGTTTTTTCTAATTCGGTAAAAAAGTTTCTTGGTAGTTTGACCAGTATGGTACCAAATAAATAAATAAATTTGGCTAGTATTTTCATTTTCATTATGTTAGCTCATCCTACCCATGAGCAATTAATGTTTTCCCAATTCTTTAGATCTAGTTTTAATTGTGTGGAAAGAGTTTTGTATTTGTATTCGTATAATTCCTGTGTTTATTTTGGTAGATAAATTCCTACGCATTTTATATTGTCTAGGGTGATTTTAAATGGAATATCTCTAACTCTTCCTGCTGAGATATGTTGGAAACATCGAAATGCTGATGATTTATATGGGATTATTTTATATCCTACAACTTTGCTAATGTTGTTGATTATTTCCACTAGCTTTTTAGTTGATTCCCTAGCATTCTTTAAGCAGGCCATCATATCATCTGCAAAAAGTGATATTTTGGTCTCCCTGTTGCCTATTTTAATACCCTTAATTTCTTTTTCTTCTCTAATTGCTACTGATAGTATTTCTAGTACCATATTAAATAGTAGAGATAATAGAGGGCATCCTTATTTCATTTCTGATCTTATTGGGAAGGCTTTTACTTTATCCCATTGCAGATGATGCTTGATGATGATTATATATTATATAATGATTATATTATTTTTAGTAAAGACCCTTCTATTCCTATACTTAGTGTTTTCAATAAGCATGAGAGGTGTATTTTGTCAAAGTCTTTTTCTGCATCTATTCAGATAATCACGTCATTTTTGTTTGTTTACTTGTTGATATGGAAAATAATGTGGATGGTTTTCCAAATATTGAAACATCCTTATATTCCTGGTATAAATCCCACCTGATCATAATGAATAACCCTTGTGATCACTTGCTGGAGTCTTTTTGCTAGTATTCTATTTAGGATTTTTGCATCTATGTTCATTAAGGAGATTGTTCTGTAGTTTTCTTTCTCTGTTTTGGACCGGCCTGGCTTTGGAATCAGTACCACATTTGTGTCATGAAAGGAATTTGGTAGAACTCCTTCTTTTCTTATTATGTCAAATAATATATATTAGTTGTTCTTTAAATGTTTGATAGAATTCACTTGTGAATTCATCTGGTCCTGGGGATTTTTTCCTAGGGAGTTCTTTGATGGCTTTTTCAATTTCCTTTTCTGATATGGGATTATTTAAGTATTCTATTTCTTCTTCTGTTAATTGAGGCAATTCATATTTTTGCTAATACCCATCCATATCACCTAGATTGCCATATGTATTGCCATGTATTTGGGCAAAATATTTTTAATTATTGCTTTAATTTCCTCTTCATTAAAAGTGATATTCTTTCTTTTTTAAATTAGATTTACCAGTACTTTGTGTATTTTATCTTATTTTTCAAAATACTAGCTTCTAGTCTTATTTATTAATTCAATAGTTTTTTAATTTTAATTTTATTGAATTTCCTTTAATTTTTAGGATTTCTAATTTAGTTTTCATTTGGTGATTTTTCATTTGTTCACTTTCCAGTTTTTTAATTTTCATACCCAATTCATTGACTTATTTCCTCTCTAATTTGTTAATATATGCACTAAAGGATATATGTCCTTTGAATATAGAAGGAATTCACATTTTAAAAGAAATAATGATTTCTTCACAACATGATGAACATGAAAAAATATATATAGTATGATAACATATGTACAGCATATATATAATTTGTCATTGGTTTGAGGAATGAAAGGTGGAAGTGAAGGAGAGAGTATAGGTCACAAAATATCAAAAAATGATTATTAAAAGTTGTATCAATATGTAAAATAAAATTTAAAAATTAAGGGAAAAAAGTAATGATCAACAGAATAGACTTTATATTTTAAATACTCTGATGCATTTATATATATATATATACATATATATACATATATATACACATATATACACATATATGCATATATATCATCTTTTTGGGTTTTTTAATTATGTAGATCATATCTTATCCATTTCTCATCCTTCAGAGCCTTTATATGTGTCTTCTCTATTACTCTACTATGGAGGGATATATGCAATATTCAAGGATTTTAATACTTTGCAGACACCTCTTAAATATTTAGACTGTCAATTTTTTATCTCTTGTTCTCATTTTTTAGCATTCTACTTCTTATTTCAATCACATTTGTGCTTAAATGTCATGCCACTCTACTTGTATGCAAATCATCATTGGCAATATGGCACAACATGTTTATATTGCCATGTAGGATATATATTTTCTGACAATGTTATTCCATAATCATTATAACAATATGACATTACCAGGAGGTTATGGCTGTTGATTCACTCAAGATCTCTGTTAGTCTATTTGTATAAATGTTTGAAATTTTGTATAATTGAAAGTATAAAATAGTTTGGGGAGTCAAGATGGCTGCTTAGAAGGAGCAAAAGTCCTCTGTGAAAACTCTTACCCATCAATCAATCACAAAGTGCTTCAAGGGGACAGAAAACCAAATCTAACAACAGGTCCGAGCCAGGGGGACCCTCCTGCTTGATTCAATTTAAAAGATACACAAAGAAGGCTGAATTCTTTGTTTAAAGAAAAAGGAAGAGGTAAGGCCATAGGGCCACTCACCCTCCTACCATGCGGAGTCTCTGGAGGTTGCTGGAATCTCAGCACAAGCATTCTATCCCAGAGTGAGTGAATGCCTTGCTACCACAGCTGTGCCAGGCTCAGGGCTCTAACCATAGCCAGCAGGGAGGAAGCTGGAGGAGAGGCAAAGAGGGAAGGGCAGCCTAGTCGCAGCTACTATTCTCCATCTTAGGCCTCCACTTCATGAGGTTTTGGCCTTAGGGTACATCCAACTCTACAGATCAGTTTCACCCTGCTTAATCTAGTCTATGAATATGGCAGATAAGAAGCCTTCAGAAGGCAGGGAAGCTAAATCAACAATACTCTTCCCCATCTAGTATGCTGAGAGCCTCAGTTAGAATCCAGCTGATTTGGATTCCAGAGCAAAGGCTGTAGCCACAACAGAATATCTTGACAATAGGAGGGAGGCACAGTTTCCATTAGCCTCCACACCTTCACTTTCATCTTTATCTTCTGCTGTCAGCTGTGGAAATATCTGACTTCAGGGCTCATTCATAATCCATCAGTCTAACCTGGTCAATCAGTAGAGCAAAGAAGCCCCTTCAGAACAGAATAGCCCAAAACTACAGCTCCAGCAAATAATCAGAGGAGCAAGATTACAGTCAATGATGGGGGGGAGGGGAAAAAAGGAAAAAATACGAGTAAACAACAGAAAAAGAAAAAAGAAATTACAATTGACATCTTCTATCCAGGTAATGAACAAAAAGTAAATGGAACAGAGGAGGACCAAGGAATACCAAGAAAAATGCAAAAACTCCAGTGAATTGTATACAGGCTTTGGAAGAACTCAAAACACAATTCAAAAGACAGTTAAGAGAAGCAATTGGGAAAAGGACTTAAAAGGCAAAATAGGTCATCTGGAAACAGAGGCACATGAACTAAAATAAGAAAATAGTGTCTTAAAAGCCATAATTGACCAGCTTGAAAATGAGGCAAAGAAAGTGAAAGATGACCTACAAAGAAAAACAGACCAGAAAGAGGATGATCAAAAAGCCAAGGATGAAATTCAGTCTTTAAAAATAAGAATTCAACAACTAAAACAAATGACTTCACAAGGCAGCAAGAGTCTATAAAATAAAATAAAAAAGGATGAAAAAATTGAGGAAAATATGAAACACCTCATTGATAAAACTATAGACCTGGAAAATATATCTAGAAGACACAATTTAAGAATTATTGGAATACCAGAAAATCATGACAAAAGAAAAAGTCCGAACATCATTCTACAGGAAATTATCAAATACTGCCACAACGCTTTTGAATAAGAGGGAAAAGTGGAGATTGAAAGAATTCACAGATCACCTCCTCCATTTAATCCCCAATTGCCAATACCCATGAATATTTAGCCAAGTTCAAGAACTATCAGACCAAGGAAAACCATCCAGATATCATGGAACAACAGTTTAGGACACAGGACCTGGCTGCATCCACACTGAAGGATCGGAAGGCATGTAATATGATATTCTGGAAAGCAAGGGAACTGAGTCTACAACCAAGAATCAAATACCCAGCAAAATTGACAAAATTCTTTTAGGGGCATGTATGGTCATTTAATAAAATAGAAAACTTCCAAGCATACATAAAGAAATGACCTGACTTAAACAGAAAATTTGATGGCCGAACACAGAACTCAAGGGAATTACTAAAAGGTAATTCAGAAAGGTAAAAAAAAATCTTTTTTAAGTGACCCAATAAGTTCAGATAATTTGTATTACTATGAGAAAAGATGATATAGGGTATATCATCCTGTCATCATAGGATAAAGGATAACTAGAAGAAGTACACTTAGAGGGAGCAGTAACAAACTGTATAGCATGAAATGTCAAAAATATACATACACACAGATGTGTATATATATATATATATATATATATATATATATATATATATAAACCAGGGGTATAAAAAGAGGACAATACTAAGAGAAATGGGAAAAGAAATAACATGGGGTAATTTTATATCTCATAAAGGAGAGCATCGAGGTAGGTGGGGAAGAACACCAATACAGTGGAAAGGTGAAAGGTTGGAGACAATCTCTAAGAAAATTTGAATCATTACAGTGGGAGGGGCCATAAGGTTCAAATGGAAGGAAAAGCTCCAACTCCAAATTCAATCATCATCAACAACATGATTATCATAACCATCCTCCACATGAAAAACAACATCATCAAGTGATCCTCATCAATAACATCATCAAGATCATCATCTTCCTCATCAACATCATCAACAACATCATTGGCATCATCACCATCAACATCTGGCCCAGGAAATACTTTTGCTGGGTTGCCTACCCTGTAGCATACTATGCAGAGTACTGAATGAAAGCCAAAAGACCTAAACTCTTAGCTTGAGTCCCGCTATGTGTCCTTTGGGCGTAAAAAGAAAGCTTTCTTTTTCCTGGAATCAGTTTCCTCATTTGAGCATGAGTGAATTTTACCTGGACTCTGCATTAAGCTAATCAAGTAAATCAAAGAATAAACTAGGTATAAACAATAAAAAATAAAGAAATCAAAATTTCACCTGGAGAAAATCGGGCAAAAGAGACTTGAGATAGATATGACATATCATATAGAAGCACATAAAGATAATGTTTACAATAATGATGGATTAATAAATCATTTGTTTTTAATTGTGTGTTCAAATAAAACTGTATAGTTCTCTTAACATATTAATGATGACTCAGCATATAGAGATACAATTTTGTCAAGCACAATTTTCAGACCTTAAGATGCTATTAATCAGTGGAGAAAAGATTTTTGAGTGCTTACGGGAGGGAGCCAAGAATGTCTCTCCCTTTGACTTTCTCTACTTTTTTATAATATAAAAGGATATATTGTTTCTGAGAGAGAAGAAAAAGGAAATTAGAATAAACATGAAAAATGGGAACAATAGTGAAATTTAATGTAACATAAATTTTGAAATGGTTCAATATTTGAATAAACTTCATGATTAAAAAAATAAACTAGTTCCATACATATGTGTATAAGATGCAAAGTTCAAAAAGTCAAATATTACATCTTCTATGATAACCTATTTTTATTGAAATTAGAGGTCAAATAACAATTCCAATTTTAAATGTAGAGACTAAAGGTGATTCAGATACAGATAGTTTTAACTGCAGGGCCTGAAAGTACTTTATAATCTCATATTTCCTTGTCTCTTTATTTATGCAAGTTGATACATCCATAGTGTAATGACAGCCAACTATTGTTCTTTAGGATTACTTAATAAGGTAAAAATTATAAGTTTCTTATTCTCCATATTCCTACCCTATTTTGCAGGTTATTTTGAAGGATCAAAGTATTCAAAACTTTGGATCTTATATTGCAGGTGTGTGGTTAGCCAATTTAGTAAGAAAAGGTCATATAATTGTTTTAGGTTTTTTATCACATGGATGATGTGATTATACTTACTTAACCATGAAGGATTTTTCTAAGATTGTTTGCACAAAGGTGACAGATCTGTGGGCAGTTTCTGTTCTCTCTTTCATCAGAAAATAGTGAGATGAATAAATTACTATGCATTGATTCACTATTAGTGGAATGGGGGAAGATAATGTCTACAGAATGTTATGGAAAATACTTCTAAGGACATATAAAAGAAAATAAAATTCAGTATCTTTCAGTAAAGGTAACATCAGTTTTTTTCCACATTGATTGAGTTTTCATAAATGTCCTTGGGTGACTTTTTCGGATCAATATTTGTTTACATTTGATACATCCAAATATAAAATGCATTGATACTAAAAATTGATTTGATGACAGGCCAATTTGTTAAAAAATGAATTAATGTTATCATGGTTTATAAAACAAATCCATAGGCTTTCTGAGACTTTCTAAGCAATTCAAATTCTTTGTAATGATTAAGAATTTTCAGATTACCATGATCCTTTTTCATCATTATGGAAATTAAATAACTTTTTGAGATCTTACCAATATTACGAAGTAGAGAAAAACTAAAATAATTATTTCTTTCTACGTCAGGCAATATTAGTATGTTAAAATGAAAGGTGACACTTGAATATTTTAGATATAATGTGACATTTAGTATGTAAACAAACATTACTATTATTTCATTCATTCTGTAAACCTCAGAGGAACTGGACGATTTTGATGACATAATTGCCATTTTAAAACTAAGGAAATGGGCTCAGAAAGGGTGCCCATCTTTTTATTTTCAAGATTGGTAAGCACTAGAATGAGCTAATGGGAAAAGATATGGTCTTTACAGGCTGTAAAACACAGTTGAGTCCTTAATTATATATTGCCTAATGTTGATTATTGTCCTTAAATGACTGGAATCACTCTTATCTCCTTAACTATATTGGAAAGCCAGCAATTTACTAGATAGACCTTTGACCACAAATGAAGAATTTAATCTCTCTGAGCCTCAGTTCACCCATCCACAAAATGTAGATAATAAAAATTTCTCTAAATATTTAATAGGAACATTACAAGGAAAATGTTTTATGTCTAGTAAAGCCATATGTCATTATTATTGTTACTTTTATTTTCCTTAAATTATTGCATCCCACTTAGCAAATAATACAATGTTAAGAACACAATACATTAGCAATGAAGTACATTCTTTCTTCAGTGAGCTTCTTTTTAATTTTTACATGTTGGTGCAATTTTAAATAATCATTTTTGGACATTTTGTGATCTTTGTTCTCTTCTTCCCTCCACCCCTTCCAAGACAATAGGTAATATATTATAGGTTGTACACATTATCATATAATACATATTTTCATATTCATCAGGTTGTGAAAAAGACATATTGCTTACACTATGAAAAAATTCATGGAGGAAATGAAGAATGGTTTGCCTCAATATTTATGGCAGCTCTTTTGTAGTGGCAAAGAACTGGAAATTGAAGGAATGCCCATTATTTGTTGCATAATGGTTGAACAAGTTGTGGTAGATGCTTGTTTTGGAATACAGTTGTGCCATAAAAATGCCAAATAAGGGGATCACCAAAAAAAAAACCTGGAAATACATATTAAGTGATACAAAGTGAAATGAACAGAGAAAGAAGGTTTGTACACTGTAACAATAATAATGTAAGCTGATCAACTGTGAATGACTTCACTATTATCAATAAAGCAAAGATCTAGGACAACTCCAATGAATTCCTGATGAAAAGGTATATCTATCACCAGAAAAGGAACAGATGGAGTCTGAATACAAATTGAAACATAACATTCCTCATCTTATTTTCTCCATGAATTTTTCTTTAGTGCAGTCAATTTGTATTTTGTTTCCATAATATGATTAACATAGAAATATGTATTATGAAATAATACATGTACAAGCTATATCATATTACCTTTGTGGGGAAACATTAGAGATGGATTACAAAATGTCAGAAAATGATTATTTAAAGTTATATTAAACATGTAATCTGAAAAAGATTTTTAAAAATAATTTTATCTTAACTTTTAAAATATTGTATTTTCCTTCTATTACCTATAAAATAATTCTTTATATATTAGATGGATCATTTTATTTATCTGGTCTGAGTTGGGTTAACTAATCTTTATTTTTTTAAATTTAGAATATTTTTCCATGGTTACAGGATTCAAGATTTTTCTCCCTCTTCCCTCTCCCCTCTCAGAGCTGATTAGCAATTCCACTGGGTTATACATGTATCATTGTTCAAAACCCATTTTCATATTATTCATATTTTCAGTAGAGTGATCTTTTAACACCAAAACTCTAATCATATCTCCATTGAACTATGTGATCGATTATATACTTTTCTTCTGTGTTTCTGTTCCCACAGTACTTTCTCTGGATGTGGATAACATTCTTTCTCATAAATTCCTCTGGATTGTCCTGAATCATTGCATTGCTGCTAGTAGAAAAGTCTGTTACATTCAATTGTACCATAGTGTATCAGTCTCTATGTATAATGTTCTCCTGATTTTGCTCCTTTCACTCTGCATCAATTCCTGGAGGTCTTTCCAATTCACATTGGCATCTCCTTTTCCATTTGATCTATTTTATTTTTTAAGTTGTTTTCTTTATGAATTTTGATATATTCTTTTTTATTTGATGAATTATTCATTTTAAGAAGTTGTTTTCTTTGGTGAATACTAAGCTATTGATGTTTCTTTCACAATTTTCTTACATTTCTCTCATTTCTTTTCCAAATTTTTCTTCTACCTCTCTTATTTGACTTTTAAAATACTTTGAAAAAATATCTTTTCCAGAAGTACTTTTCAGGCTTGCCTCCAATTCACATTTGTCTTTAAGGTTTCACTTGTAGCCTTTTTGGCTATTATTGTTTCCCAGATTTGTGCCATGATATGTCATCATAATAATTTTTTTTATATTTGTGTTCTTTTTTGCTCATTTTCCCCACTTTATTGTGTAATTATTTAGTATATGTTAAAATTATTTTACTGGGTAAGAAAAATCACCATCCCAAGTTTTTTCATGTGGGACTTAGAGTTTTGTTTCTATCTTATAGAAGCCTCAGTATCTAGCTTCTGTCTTAAAATGTTTGGAAGTCTGTGGTGCTGGCTTATTTTGTGAGGTGCCTCAGCTCCTGATTTTTACAATAGTGATCTCACTTCTTGCATCATGGAGGGCTCTTACTGCTGTCTTGTCCTGTGGGACATTGCTACTGAATTGGCCTGAGGGTGAGGCTTTACTGTTATCTTGTGCAGGGTTTACACTCCTGTGCTATGAGAGTGGGGACTTGCTGCTGTCTTGCCCTAAACATGAAGACTTACTTCTGGCTTGCCATGGTTGTGGAGCCACCCTGATGACTTGCAAAATGGGGGTGCCTTCCTGGCAGTTTCCCCTAGGAGTGGAGTTCTGCTAAAGGTCAACCTCCATTTGAGTCTTCCCAGGTAAACTTTGTCTGCCCAACATGCTGCTGCTGGCTTATTTTAGGTTGAGACTTCTCTGTTGTAGGGGTAGTGACTCATCATTCCCTAACTTGGGTGCTTCCTTCCCTGGCTTGGGCTTCCTGCTTCTCACTAAATTTTCCTTGTAATCCAGGGAGACAAACCTTCTCCTTCAAATTCTCTGAAGTCTACTTGGTAGGAGAACACCTTTATTCCCACAAAATTTCATAAGAGGCTTTTTTTTTTTTTTTTGTGAGAGAGATCAGGGAAGTCCCCTCCTCCCTCTGCCATCTTTGCACTGGAAGTCAAAAATAAAAAAAAAAATTTAAATGGTATGCTTCAACCTACATTCAGACTTCAACACTTCCTCCTATGGCCATGAATAACCATTTTTGTCATGAGTTCCTTTGGAGTTGTCTTGCATCTTTGCTATAATAGTTTATTCATAGTTGATCATCAGACAATATTGCTATTACTAGGCACAGTGTTTCCCTGGTTCTGTTCACTTTACTTTGTATCACTTCATATAAATAGTTCTAGGTTTTTTGTAATTGTCTCTCTAGTTATTTCTTATAGTGAAACAGTATTCCATTACAATTGTAATGGCATTGCCATTTCAAAGTGTATGCACAGTGAAATATATACTAGTTAATGTATTAGCAACTCCTAAAAGGCACATAATAAATAGGGTAATCATTTTAGATTAAAAAAAAGTTCAATTCCTGCTGTTGATTTTACTTTTATATAAGCAATGGAAAGACACTTTATTTTTCACTCTAAGTTTTGGTTTCTTCTTCTGGAAAATGTGAATAATGTTATCTTTAGAATCTGCTTCAATGATATTACCTATGTAAAACATTTTTAACCTTTTAGGTGTTATATTACCATAACTTGCTATTGTCTTTATCTTATTATTATTCTCTAGAGAACTTGTAAAATGGAAAAATATATTTCTCATTAATGACTGAGTGGCAAGCTGTTTTGAAGGAATATCATTGGGCCCAGATCATGCCAGGAATCTCTTTTAACTCTAGGATTCTATGAGAATTCCCATTAACACTACTTTCAGGTAAAAATTGTTTTGATCCTATAATGCTAAATTATTTTTATTAAAATGACAATATCTATTTATTTTTTCATTATGGGAATGTGACCTATGAGTTTGAGAATTAACTGCACTTAATTCCACTTTATGAGGTAGTTGTTCAGAAAATATTTTAACCTTGAATATGTTTTATAAATTCAAGGGCTTTTTTATTACTAAAGTAGGGATTAATACTTGTCCATAGAGGAAGGCTAGGAAATGCTAATATGAATGTTAAAGAGTTATTATTTAAGTGACATTAGACAAATCACTAGTTTTCTCTTTGATTCAGTTTACTCATCTATGATTTTGGGGATTTGGACTCAATGATCTCTAAGCTCCATTATACAAAAAATTTTAATTCTATCATCATTTTACTTCTTTCCATTAGTAGAGGCAAATGAAACAGTAGCTTCCTAATTAAATATTGCCAAGTTTTTTTCTGTTTTCAGATTAGATTTATTTGACCTCAGAATGGCTTTGGAAATCTCACAAAATTTTACTTTTACTGAAAAGTAGCCTAATAGTTGAGATTAATTGGTTTGGACTTTGAAAATTTCTTGGATGCAATGGAAGAAAGTAACAAGGATGGAGAAAATGTGGCTTAAAATGAATATGGAGGAATTTTTCAGTTGGAGTAGAGTAGAAGAAACTATTCAATTATATCAGAAAGGAGTGAAATGTAGCATCAGGAAAGTTTGTTTTAAAATAAATTGGAAGGATGAGTAGGGAATGAGATGATGAACATGCTGAGGAAAGAATAAAGAAAGAAAAGGAGGCAATCAAAAATTGAGTAGCTATTAGGATGTGGCTGTGACCAGAATTATGTGCAATGAGCAGTGATTTTTCGATTTTGTACTAAACCTATCCCCCTTTACATAGATGAAAAGGTGAAAGGAGAGAATGTAAATCAAAGCTGACCACATGCCACTGGTTTTCTGAATGCCTCTTGGGGTATTTAGGAAGATATGGACTGAGTGTGCCAGAGAGAACAAAGGAAGGAAAAGGATTTCAAGTGACAGTTTTGTGACATCAATTGAAGCAGAGGTCATGGAGTAGAATTATGTTTATTAGCAAATGCTCCATAGTTTAATTGTAATGGAATTAGGACTAACCTCATCTGATCAATATGTAATTGCTTAAGCTTCATCCAAATATGTGTAGCTATGGGACTTATGGGCCCTTTAAGGTTTTTTCCCCCTTTAGACATATTAAGGATTAGAAATACTCACTTAATTGTACTACACTATAAATCTTTAAATTATAATACCATGGGATTCTCAGTTAGAGCTATAAGGGACCTCAGTAGCCATCTGGTACAATCTATTCATTTTATAGATGGATAAAATGAAATCCAATAAGGTATCCTAAACTGCAGAATAGAAATAGTTAGGATTGGAATTCAAGTATTTTAACCTTTAATTTAGCATTTTTTCCTAATGCATCATAAATTCTGAATAAGTTCTATGAAGTACAGCAAACCACTAACTTCTATTTTTGGTATAAAGAATAGATTTTGAAAAAAATATGCAGAAGTAAGGGAAGGAGAGACACAAAATCTCACCAGTCACATCAGGTGATAATCTACTGACACTCAGCGGGATGGCAGATGTCACAGTCTGTTGTCCTTTCACCTTTTAACTCTCCTTAATATGTAATAATATCTTTAATTTCTCTACTTAATATCTAAACCTGTTGCCTGCATATACAACTTTCTTTGAATAGTTACTCTTTACATATGTGTCAAACTTGTAGCATTTATAAGTACAAAATCTGTCATTATCTTTTACAAATACTGCACCATTTGTGACTTAAAACAACATATATACATATACATAGGTAACAGATTTTAAAGGCCTGGAGCTGCAATTGTTGATAAATTAAAGGTACTTACAAGATTTGCCATATATATATATATATATATATATATATATATCTGCTGAACCAAAAAATCAGAGGATTTCTGTAAGCATCTGGTAGTCAAAAGATTAACATGAAATGATATTAATTTATAATAAACCATTATTGGAAAGTAGGAAATTTGTCCTTTGNAATATGTAATAATATCTTTAATTTCTCTACTTAATATCTAAACCTGTTGCCTGCATATACAACTTTCTTTGAATAGTTACTCTTTACATATGTGTCAAACTTGTAGCATTTATAAGTACAAAATCTGTCATTATCTTTTACAAATACTGCACCATTTGTGACTTAAAACAACATATATACATATACATAGGTAACAGATTTTAAAGGCCTGGAGCTGCAATTGTTGATAAATTAAAGGTACTTACAAGATTTGCCATATATATATATATATATATATATATATATATCTGCTGAACCAAAAAATAAGAGGATTTCTGTAAGCATCTGGTAGTCAAAAGATTAACATGAAATGATATTAATTTATAATAAACCATTATTGGAAAGTAGGAAATTTGTCCTTTGCATTTATAGTACTTTAATGGATTTCCTTAACTTTGTAATATGTAATATTCCCAGATGTTTTTTCTTTTTCAATTCTACTGTTAAAAACCCTATTTTAAAAGTCAAACAGTTCATTTCCAAGAAGTAAATGGAAAATCCTTCATTTGAACAGATGTTGTGTGTGTATTTTTCTTGCAAATAGCCAAGCACATTTTCGTGATAACAAGATCATTTTAGAGGTGTATCTTAGAGACTTCTTTTGTTCCATTTAGCTGGCTTTGCTTTAGCTGACTTGAAATCTCAACAGCAGCTTTAAAAATAATGAATTTGATTAAGCCTATACTGAGTAAATTACTGTTTTAATTTTGCATAAGGAAAGACTATGTGTGACTAAGTACATGCAAGTATCTTCAGAAAGCTTGACTTTCCTTTGGAATTGAATTCAGTTAGGAAAGCAGCTTACTATGCATGAGCAGTATAGTATGGAGAATAAAATACTCAGTATTTAATATTTAAAGTCCAATTTATACTAAATTCAAATTTATTCCACTTTAACTTTTAATGCTCATGCTTCCATTGAGAAAGCAGACCTTTCCAATCATATTCATTTTTAAATACTCAAAATCTCAGTGTCCTGATAGACTACTGAAAATAAGATCATTAAATTGTGATAGATATGTTGGGGAGAAAAAAAATGTCCTCTTATAGATTATCAGAGAAATGATTATTTGGAAAAGGATAGATTCATTCTTGTGAGATTCACTAAAACCACCTACTCAGTTTTAAGTAATACCTGAGAAAATTAAATATTTAAGGGTACTGGAATACTGTTTGACAAGTAGCTGTTTCATTGAACTAAAGAGTTAATCCATTTTGCAAAGAAAGCCTAATTTCAAATCTAAAATGAATTTGAAAACTGACTCATTGATCCAAATGGTTGGCAATATGTACATATTTATGCAACATCAAAGAAGCATAATGTTGTGGAGTCATGAATAAGTAAGAGAACTTGGGATAGAAACCTGACTTGGATATGAATTGTGTGAAACTGAACGAGTTGTTTAACATCTCTGGCTATTGAAGATGACAGAGTTTCAGGAAATACCAGATAACAGCATAGTTGAACTTCTTCCCACAATCTCTGAATAGTTATTAAAAAAAAAAGTTATTACCAGACCAAAACCTGATTGAGAAATGCAAAAAAAACAAAGTGATTGGTTTTTCCAGCGTAAGTCACCATAGGGAGGAACAGAACGAAGGACAGACACTGGTGACAAGGTGATGCTAGAAGCACACAGCACAGGGGATTACAGACCAGAAACTGAGAGCATTCTAAGATATTTTAATAGGGCAAGATAAAGTCCCAAACATATACAAAAGGGTCCAACCTTTTGTATAGGCAGCAGAAGCTGATGTGAAGTTGTAGTTGTGTCACTCATTGCTCAGCTCAATGTCACAAATTCAGTATAGACTGTGGAAAGGACCTATAACTCTAGATGGTGTCCCAGGGTAAGGCGTGGACACTAGCCTAGGCTAAGTATTCAGGAAGAAGCACTTTCAGAAGCAAGTCACAGTTGTATGACTGACCACAGGCAGAAAGCAGGATCTCACTTTCCTCCCCCAGCATAGCCTGAAGCTCTTAGAGGAATAACCAAGGCAGGGATCTCAGACCAAAGGGGAACTTGAAATTCTGTGACTATGAACCTACTGAGCTTTCCAGTTATATTTAGTAGATGAATTACTAAAATTCAAAGCTCACAGGTATGTTGTAAGAAGTGAAGTTGCAGAGCTCAGACTGGGAGGGGAGTGTTCAGGCTTTGCTTCAAATAAGTGCAATTCAGTAGTACTGAAAGCTTTTATATCTCCAATTTGAGCTGTTGTGAAATTATAGAATAATTTAAAACTCAAAACGATAAGAAAGGATTAAAAAGAAACAAGAGACCGACTTGGGCCAGACTTCCCCCTCAGAAGTTCTCAAAATCAAGCCCTAACATAAAGGCTAAAATCAGGGAGTAAGTAGAAAGAATAAGCAAAGAGGAAGTTATTACAATAACAAAGATAGCCAAGACTTGATATCAGAAGAGTGTGATTTCAATACATCCTAAAACAAAGCTTCAAAAAATATGGCTTGAGAACAAGTTAGAATTCTTGGAGGGAAACCGGGTTAAAATTAATTTTAAAAAGCAACATTATTTTAAAAAATCAAATGAGGGCAATAGAGAGTAATATGGAAGGGAAAATAGGAGGAAATCAACATCTTAAAACAAGAGTAAAAGCTTGCTGTAATTTTTTTTAATGAGCCAGGGATGATTAGAATTCTGCCTAAAGTACAGTAATTCAACAATAGCAGTTCAAATTTATCACATGTACATGGATTAAAACGTGCAAAGTTCTTCACAAACATTCATGTATTTCAACCTCACAATAACTACATAAGATCAATGATTTCATTATCATAATTTTATAGAAGACAAAACTGAGTTTCACAAATATTAACATACTTGGCCATGATCATATAGCTAGCAGGAATCTGAGATAAGGATTTGGTTAGAACTGTATCTTTTATTTCATTGGTATATATGGAAGTCTTTCAAACCCAGTTGTCTTGAATGTATGCCTATTATTCTACCCAAGATTTCAGGTCTGGTGATTTTGGCCAATTTGGGAAGACTTTGATTGTGGGGTTGATTATAGGCCATATTGCTATGGTCAGAAGAACATCCTAAATAATATTAGAGGGCTCGTGTCCAAAAGGATGGTCAGTAGAGCAACAATCTATCATGGTGGAATCATATCACGATAAAATCACACATACTTGAACTATTTGTAATAAATGTCACCATTGAGGCTATTTTCCTGTAAGTGAAAATTCCATATAATTATTCAAATATGAATAGACATGGATATAAAAGCATAGATGTATGGATCATGAGTGTTGACATAAGAATTATAATAAAAATGGAAAACTTTATTTTCTGAGAATACTGTATATTTTGTTCAGCCAGTTGACAATTATTTCCCTTCAAATGCCAGTAAATATAAAAAAGTTTCCTGATACTGTTAGAGTATTGTAAATGATTTGAAGACCTTTTATTTTTTATATAGAAAAGAGTAAGTTTAAAATTATTTCCAGATATTTATATGCATTGGAAAAATTAATATTTCTTTATTTATTCTGATATTATTTTCTTTCCCCAAACATAATTACTTTTTCGATGGTTTGTAGAAGACCTATATAGTCATTTGGCAGAGAGTAGGCTAAAAGAGAAAAATTGATATGCCATTGTTCATTTTCCTCACCACAAATAGCTTATGACTTTTGTGTTTGATCAACACTAATTGACTAAATAGCATCTTCATTTGGTGTCACGTGAGACATATTAAACAGATATAATCCCTTCTCTTGAAAAGTTAATAATCCAAGAAAATTCAGGCTTCAATAGGTATGATATGTACTCAATAAAGCAAACAATGAGCACATCTACAAAGTGAATTGACTATCTTTGTGCTTACAGAGTTGATATTAAAAAATAATTTCTCAATATTAGTAATTAAGTAAATTTTCCCTTTTTGTGAACCTAATATTATCTTAGTCATATTCTTTAAGAAAAAAAATTTGGTTACACTTTACAAAATCATTTACCTACTATTATGAGAAGAGTAGAGAAATGGAGAGATTTGTTTCAAACTTACACTTGGGTTATTCCATTAGATAATGATAACCCTTTTCAATTCATTTATTATATCTGGGCACAATGTAGGGATTAATTTTTCTTTCTAATCAATTACTACTTCTCTGGTGCTGGGAATTTACAATGCAAATACAAGTCATGAATGTTAAATTATTTTGTCATAGTCACTGTGGTGGGGGAGCAATAATGAATTCATTTCCTCATTAAAATAATTTTTTCCTTGTAACCACAGTTTCATGTGTATAAGCTAATTTTTTCATTAAATAATTTATTATCACAATGACAATAGGGAGGATAGAGATTTATTTTCATCTCTGAGAAAGGCATATCAAAAAATAATTTTGCTTATACCTTTCCTTTCCTTATAGATAGGAAAAAGCCTTACCATTTCAGTGAAGCAGCACCCTAAAATATGAGGGATTTTGACATATTTATCATTACATATAATACTTTGTACCATCCACATTTTATATTAGACTTCTAGTAGATATTGATTACAAAACTTATGTCTTAAGATGCACACACATAAATGTTTAAAATAAGTGATATTAAAGATATTGTATGTTCTATAATGATTTTGCCCCTGCAAAACGAAATTATAATTCTTTCTTTCTCAATATAAAATTTTTTTTTACTTTGAATTAGTAAATTACTTTTATTTGAAGATTCTATAACACATTGTGACATAAAATACTGACAATGACCTAGGTGTCCTTTTATCTAAGCTAAGTAATAATAATGTCTTCCATACCATCTCCTAAATACCAGTCATCAATGGTAAATAACATACTGTACCTTTCTTACATACACTGTATATCTCAATTTACTTTTGTGTCACCTAGCACTTTCACAATTTTAAATGACAATATTGGACGAGATATGATTGTACCATAATGATGAAGACATTAAAAAAGGTTAAAAAGAATTTTGTGGCAATAAGCTTTAGGTACTTGAAGGGATGAAAAATTTCCCAAGATTCATTGCTATGTAATACTTTTCTATTCCATATATGGACATTATATATACATATATATGTATATATATATATATATATATATATATGTGTGTGTGTGTGTGTGTGTGTGCACATTTGTCTATTATAAGTGAATAACACAACATATACGATATACCCTATGTATTGACATGTATAATAGATACATATATATATAATATATAAATCTCTCGCTCTATTTATATACATAGAGAGAGTTATCATCCCCAATTCTCACATAAGGAGAGAAGTATATAATTAGATCTCTACATAAGGAATATAACACTATGACTCACCTCACACATGCCTCTCCCTCCAAAAAAATGCTATACACAGTTCAATGAATATTTTGAGTCAGCATCAGAATTTCCACTGATGATTGTTTTTTTTTCTGTTTTTTTTTTCTGTTTTTTTTTTAAACCCTTGTACTTCAGTGTATTGTCTCATAGGTGGAAGAGTGGTAAGGGTGGGCAATGGGGGTTAAGTGACTTGCCCAGGGTCACACAGCTGGGAAGTGGCTGAGGCCGGGTTTGAACCTAGGACCTCCTGTCTCTAGGCCTGACTCTCACTCCACTGAGCTACCCAGCTGCCCCTTGATGATTGCATTTTGACATAGAAAGTCATAAGATACATTTCTAAGGAAAAGACAATAAATAAAAGACAATTAAAAAACAAACAAAAAAAGAAATTCTTTCTTCTTCCCTCCTCTCACCCTTTCTTTATACTTAAAGACTTATTGTCCCATAGATTTCCAAGCTCTCAAGTGGGAATATTCATGGCCAAGAAACATATGTGGATATGGATGAGGAAACAGGGGAATCGTTACAACTCAAATTCCTGTGTCCATATTTCAGCTGAGATGTTTATTTTTTTATATTTTTACTTTTTTCATCATGCCTTTTGTAATTGTTATGGATGAGTGTATTGTTTGAAGTAACAAGGTCTTTCATTATCATTACGATATGTGTTATTTGGAATTTTTTGGGTTCAGTTGAGAGGTATTTGGGGCTCATTTGAGTTTTAAATATTTAGATATATAACAAACTTCATGTGGACGTTTAGGGGAATTGGAAACTACATTTACCATGATTCAACGGGCTTCTGGTTTTATGTGATGATGTAGCGAACATAAAGCGTAGCTTAAATAGAAAGGACTTGATTGGGAATTCCTCTTTTGGGTACAAAGGAGCCAGGTGGGAGAAGGTATGGTGGGCTCTTTGAATTAGATCTTAGCAGGCGCGTGGTCATCTATATTTTACCAACATGGCCTTAATTAAAATATTAATATTTCTCTTAATATCCATCTATATCTTTTTTAATAATAACAACTATTAGCATTGTGTTATATTTTAAAATGATAAAGACTGATATTATGAGGAAAAGTTATAATTTAATTAAGGCCATTGTTGGTTTAAAATATATATAAGACCATGAGCCTGATAAAAGCTATTTCAAACCACCCGCTATTTTTCTTCCCTCCACCTGGCTGCTTCGTACAAAAGAGAGAGTGTCCAATCATCCCAAGGAGTTTTTATATCATTCTATTATGTCATCACACTTCCTGTCTGCCTCCATTTTACGAGGAATCATGGGAAATGTAGTTTCCAAAGTGTCCCCCAAATGTACATAGGAAGTTTGTCATTCAAAAGCTCAAAATGAGTCCCAAAATACCTCTAAATGGAACCCCCAGAAATTATAAATAACACAATTACAATATTGCTGTTATGGTGTACAATGTTCTCCCATTTCTCATTTCATTCATTTGTGTCAGCTTTTTGGATTTCTCTGAAGCCATTCCCTTCCTAATTTCTAATAGCACAATAATATTCTATCACAATCATATACTACAACTTATTTAGCCATTTCCCAATTAATAGACATTGTCTCCATTTCCAATGCTTTGCCACCACACAAAAAGAGATGATATAAATATTTTTGCACATATGGTTCTTTGTTGTTGTTGTTTTTCCTTGATCTCCTTAGGATACCTACCTAGTAGTGGTATAACTGGGTCAAATGATATACATAGTTTTATAGCCTTAGGGCATAATTCTTAATTGTTCTCCTAGAATGGCTGGATCACATCAGCTAGCATATACCTTTACTACTAAGAATGTCACACTCTGCTCCTGAGCAAATTATTTCTGTCACTTGATGGTTCTGTGATATTATATTCTGAGCTTCCCTTTCCCCAGAGCCATACGCTTCCTTCTCCAATAATCTAGAAATTGATGATGTTATCATCTAACCTCTATTTTCCAATGTACTGTCAATAGTTGGTTCTACATGAATTCTGGTGTTAGTGTCATCTCATGTATTCTCTCCCCTGCTTCACTGCTATCTGTTGAAATGCAGTTGCTGGGTCTCTTCACACAAGGATATGGTCATAAGTTCTTTTGTGATTTGTCCTATATCAGAGCTATTTCAGATATTTTGTGAATTAGACTCACAGACAACACAAGTTCTGTCTTGTAAATATTTTGACCTCTGCCTCAGTTACCATCACAGGGTTTCTCTGCAATTTCGATTGGGATGGGGAAATTCCTTCCAACTCTGTTTAAATTTCATTAGAAGTGGCTGTACAGATTACTGGACATGTTTAATTGAGAATGGATAAAGGTTTGTCCAAGTCATACACTTAGTAGGCATTTGCAGGCGTAGTTCTCAGAAGAAAGAAAAGGACTAGGCAATTAGTTTTGAAAGACTATTATGTAAGTATAAGCAATTAGCTCTCCCTTTGATCTACAATATAAGAAAAATTGCTTGAAATCTCCCAAAAAAGTAAAGGGGGAGAGTAAGAAAGACTTAAGTCATCTGGGATGAAAACATAAAAATGATGCATGTGACCTTAAAAGAATTCATCTACTTGGACCTTGGCCCTGTCTAGCTCTTTTCAGATCAATGCATCTGAAAATTTATGTGAAAGCTTGAGGTGTAAAATTTCTCACTCACATATTGCATCTGTCTTTTTATTTAGGACACTATATTTTCAAAACGTTGTTGAACATCTCTAGAGTAACTTGAAATCTGGAACACAGAAATGTGTTACAATTTGAAATACAACACAACATCTAACATGAATGAACATTTTAATGTCTAGGTTTCATAAGCTTTCCTGAATATTGTTTTGAACTATATTGCTCTCTTTTTTGAAGACGAGGAATAAAGGTTTTCACTTTGTCTAAAGAAGTTTAATTTCTTTGACCTTTTCAAAAACTAAGAATCAATTTTTATATGTTTAGAAGGTTCATCTGTCCTGCAAGGAAAAAATCCATTTTCTCTCATTCCTTACCCCTTAATTCAAGGAGCTATTTTTAAAAATCAGAATCTTTTCCCAAAAGATGTGTAATATTTCATAAAAACCATTTCTTCCACTTTTTTGAGATCTTTTTATTTTTGACTTAGAGTAATCTACATCAGTCAAGTTAAAAAAAACCAACATGAGAATTTTAGTTACTTTATAAAATAAACAAATTATTAAATATCTTCCTTTTCAGGTAAAAACTGGTTCAATTAAAATATTAAGAGTTTAGTATGACATTTTAAATTATATAGATAATAAGCAATTCACAACTTTGTATTTTCAATGGAAATAGAAATGCGATATTGAGCTGGAGAGTTGGATAATATTATGGTATATGAAGGAAATGGATAGCATTGTTTTAGATAGCTCTAGGGTAATTTTTTTTATTATTACATTTTCCCAGATTACATAAAGATATAATTTTTTTTAACCCTTAACTTCTGTGTATTGGTTCCTTAACTTCTGTGTATTGGTTCCTTGGTGGAAGAGTAAGGGTGGGCAATGGGGGTCAAGTGACTTGCCCAGGGTCACACAGCTGGGAAGTGTGTGAGGCTGGATTTGAATCTAGGACCTCCCGTCTCTAGGCTTAGCTCTCAATCCACTGAGCTACCCAGCTGCCCCCATAAAGATATAATTTTTAATAATTATTTTCTATATTTTGTGGACCATGTTCTCTCCCTCCCTTTTCTTTCTCTCAATTAAATAGTATGTAACATGATAAAGGTTATACTTGTGCTATCATACAATGCATTTTCAATGTTAGTCATTTTGTGAAAGAAGATCACATATCACTTAAATAAGAAAAAAAACAAGGAAATGAAGTGAAAAAAATTATTTGTTTCAATCTGCTTTCAGACTCCATTATTTCCTTCTATGGCAGTTAATAGTCTTTTTCCTCATAAGTCCCTTGAAGCTGGCTTTGATTTTTGCATTGCTGATAATAGCTATAATTCAGAATTTAACATCCTACATTACTGTTGTTTCTGTGTATAACATTCTTTTAATTCTACTCACTTTATTTTTCATCGCTTCATTTGAGTTGTAAGAGAATTTTGTGATCAGTCGTTTTTAATAGACAAATTTTTACTTGTTTTTCTTCTTCTCATTCTTCAAATTTACAGAAAAAAATCATGATTTTTCCATTTGTGCTGACTTCCACCATTTTGTTCTATCACTAATATGGACCATATAAGTCCAAGGGCCAGGTTTCTTTTCTCTTTGTTTCAAGGATTACCATTGCCAAATAATTTATGACCAAGAGGCTAATCTGATGGTGATGAGCCTTTCTTTTCTTAGCTAGGATGGTCCACAGGAAGCAGACACAATTGTTTCCATGACTATATTCAAACCTTTACATAAGAAGAGCTTATTTCTTTTTTTGCATCATGAATCCCTTTGACAATCTGGTGAAGCCTGTGATTCCTTTCTCTGAATGAAGTTTTTTAAAACATATAATAAAATAAATTACAAAGTAAGGCAATTACGTTGAAAGGCAGTTATCAAAATATATTTAAAAATACATGGGATTCAGATGAAATATTTTTTAATTTACTGCATTGTAGAGATTATACAAACAGTAAGGTGGGGCAGTAAGGTGCTTACTCTGGGGCAGTGAGGTGCTATAGTGGATAAAGCACTGGGTCTGGAGTCAGGAAGACCTGAATTCAAATTTCACCTCAGACCTTTACTAGTTATGTGACTCTTTCCAAGTCTCTTAACCCTGTTTGCCTCAGTTTGCTCAATTTTAAAATTAGCCAGTGAAGGAAATGACAAACCACTCCAGTATCTTTTCCAAGAAAATCACAAATGGGGTCGCAAAGAGGTTAATAAAGCTGAAATGACTGAAGAAGAATAGCCTCTAGGAATCCTGGTTTAATGTAATGCCAGGATAGGAAATTAGAGTAGAATTTGAAGAATAATGTTAATTTTTGGTCTCTTTGTATATAAAATAATGTAGTTGTGCAAGATGTTCTTTAATTTCCCTTCCACCTTTAAATATATGGGTAAGGTTGTGATTATTCATGAAAAGGCATAGATAACAGATCATATTTTTATTCATCATTAATTAGGCACATTTTATGTATGTGCATGATACTCATATAGGAATGGCAAAATTCGGTTGTTATGTTTCTAGTCATATGCCCATTAGTTGCATACTGCCAGTACAAATATTGTTCAAACAATTTTGTTAGTAAAGCAATGCTGACAGACTGTTTCAATTGATCATTTGGTTCGTTATCCAGTCAGTCAACAGCCAGCCAACTAGCATTTACTAAGCATTTATTATTTGGAAAGCATTTTGCTAAGAGTTGGTTGAAATTTTATTTGGTTCAGAATACCCAAACAAACAAAAAACAAAAACTTCTTCCTACTTTTGGCTGAGAACATTAAAGTACATTTCAACTGTGAAAAGAAAAGTCTCTGATCTTACCCAGAGTGGAAACAAAGGAGTCTCTTGTTAATTAAGGCATGGCTAAATGAACTGTGGAATGTGAATATATTAGAATATTTAATGTTTTTAGAAGTAATGAATATATGGATTCAGAAAGATTCAGGAAGGGAATTCAATTTCATTACTATCTTCACAATATCAATTATAGAATTTAAGGCATCACCTCTCTAACTGACTAGAAGTTAACCTCCTGTCCTTGAGTTATAGAAGAGCCACAATTATATAATTTCCTGAGAGGGGCATTAACTATTCCTTCCTGAAAATATGAGGAGGCCTTGGAATACAATGGCATGATGAAGCATTCAAGAGGCAGATGTCTCTGAGGAGCCTTCAAGGCTGTTCAAGAGTTGTGGCTGCAAGGTTTCAAGTGGATACAACATGATATGACATGCTGTTACTGAGCACTCAGGATGCATGGCTGATTATCACTGAAATATGCTAAGTGCTTCTGAAAAGAAGCATCCAAGCAGAACTGTGAAAAATATAAAATGTCTAACAGGTGTTTGCGATGGATGCTTTTTGGTGTGGGCTGATTCCTTAGTGTATATCATCTAATGCAAATAAAACTTTTAGTAGGATATAATACTACCTAAATATTTTGTCTCCTGGAACCAGATTCATTTCTGTTTTGATGCTATGATAGAGCCATGATTTCAGTGGTATTCATTCAGTACCTCTTCCATCAATACAGGTTGTGATCCCTCCATATCTAAATCTTCCCTGATTGTCATGTTTTCTTAAATCTTCAAAGGGGATCCTTTGATTATTTTAAAATAGTTCTTTTTCTTGGGTTCTTTTATTTCCTTGAGAGACAAATTCAGTGTTCACAGTAATTAATATTCTGTTGTTCTTATATTTTGGTGTCTGAAATATGTGAAAAATACATACATGCTTGTGTATCTTTTATGACTTATTCTGTCTCTTGGTAACCCCTGGAAATATGCCACAACCTACTTACACATTCTATCTTGCCATTGCCCTTTCCTAAATTCTTTGTCTTCTTAATAGCTATCCCAATTCAAACTTTAACAGAAAAATTATTTACAGAAACCACTGGTCTAGCAGAGATACTTTATTTGATACCATATGCTATTTTCCATAACTATAACTCACTTATTTTAGAAAGAACTTAGAAAGAAAAATCTTAGAAAGAACTTCTGAAAAGTGGGAAATTACACCCCAAAAAGGAGTGTTTGACTATCATAGAGATAGATAATTGAGATAGCCCAATGAAACAACTGTTATACTCTCTAAAACTTCTCTCAGATCATAATCTGTGTGAGCACTTTGTTTTTATTATGATAAAATTGTATTTTTCCACATTACATGTAAATAAAATTTAAAAAAAAATCCATACTCTGATACTTTGAAATCCATGTTCTCTCTCCCTCCCACCTCTTCCCTAAAATGCAGGTAATATGATGTGTATTATACATATATTATTATATAATACATATTTCCATGTTCTTCATATTGTGAAATAAGAAAAAAAATCCATGGAAGAAATAAAGACTGGTATGTTTCAATTTGCATCTGGAGTCTGTCTGTTCCTTCTGTGGAAGTGGATATCCTTTTTTATTGTTGTCTGTCTCTTGGGGTTGTCCTGGATCCTTGCCTTGCTCATAATAGTTGTTTTATTTCAGTTGTGTCTAACATCTCATGACCCCTTTTGAAGTTTTCTTGGCAAATATATTGCAGTGGTTTGTCATTTCTTTCTCTAGCTCATTATACAAGTGAGGAAACTGATGAAAATAGAATGAAGTGACTTGCCCAGTGTCACATAGCTAATGTCTAATGTCACATTTGAACTCACAAAGATGAGTCTTTTTGACTCCTACCCAGTCACTCTATCTACTATACCACCCAACTCTCTGATATTTTTATCAAGCATCCATTGTTCTTCTATGTATACATGTTCATGGTCTCAAAAACTGGCAGTTTTTCATCTGCCAAATCCAATCAGTTCATGACATACCAATTCAACTTAATCAGAATCTCCTATATGTCTACTTTTCTGAGAATGCAAACTTTATACCTGCTTCAAAAATTACTTGCTCTTTTCTCATGTTTGTGCGTGTATATGTGAGCACACACACACATACACACTAATTCCTTCCTTTCTTATATTGGAAAGGAATTTGCATACTACCAACCGTTTTACATTGACTTTCTGGGAAGGACAATGAAATGGAAAGAAGCATAGCCTTGGAGCTAGCAAACTCAACCATTTTCAGGTCCATCTCTAGTACTGACAGAAAAGATATACCCATGGACAAGGTGCATAATCATACTAAAACTATTTCCTGTCTGGGAAAATGAAATAGGAACTAAATAGCTTTTTCACAGAATTTCCAAAAAAAAAAAGTTATTTTAAAATACAAATCTATCTCACACAAGCATAGGGTGTATACATATATGTACATATATATGCCAAAACATATATGTGTGTAAATATATAGTGAATGTCTATGTATGATACATACTATATAATATATATTATATGTAACACTATACTGTATTCTGTCCTTTCACTCCCCCATATCCTATCTTTGCCAAGAACTTTGTACTTTACTTTTCAAACACCTTTTGAATTTATTCCCTTCTCTCCTCTGATAATCCCGCCCCTTTAGTAAATGTCTTCATAACCGAAGATTTGGATTATTTCAACAGTCTTCTGGTGGGTTTTTCTGCCTCAAGACTCTCCCCATCCAACCTAATACTTCAATCAACACTAAAGTAATTTTCCTGAAGTATGTCTGACACAACTCAAAAAAAACAAAACAAAACATTCCTGGTTTCTTACTCTCTGGAGGAACAAATACAAAGTGCTCTTCTGGGCATTCAGATCTCTTTATAATACAGCCCACTCTTTCCTTCATAATATTCTTATGCATCATTTCCTGCCACATACTCTTTAATGTAGTGACCCTGGTTTCCTGGTTATTCCATGAACAAAACACTCCATTTCTCAGCTCTGGTCATTTTCTCTAGCTATGCCCTAAGTCTGCTGACCTCCATTGTTTCCTCTAAGTCCCACTTAAAATCCCACATTCTGAAGGAATCCTTAATTCTAATGGCTTTGTTAATCATTTCCTATTTTTCCTGCATATAATTTGTTTTGTATATAGTTTTTTGCATGTTGTCTCCATTAAATAGTAAGCTCTTTGATGGAAGGTCTAACTTTTGCCTCTTTTTGTATTCAATGCACAGCATACTGCCTGGTACTTAATAAATATTGATTGGTTGATTGATACACACACACACACACACATATAACCTGTTTGTCTTTTTCTTTGTTTAAGTAGTCTATTTCTTCTTCTATTAATCTGGGCAATTGGTATTTTTTAAAATCCATCCATTTCACTTAGATTGTCAGATTTATTGGCCTCTACACAAAATAACTGAAAAATTGCTTTCATTTTTTTTTGGTTGTGAATTCACCCTTTTAAATTTTGTTTAGTTGTAATTTACTTTTATTCTTTTTGATCAAATGAAGTAATGGTTTACCTATTTTTTTCTTGAAACCAATTTCTTGTCTTAGTTATTAATTCAATTATTTTCTTACTTTGGGTTTTATTAATTTCTCCTTTGATTTTCAGGATTTATAATTTGGAGATTTTTATTTTGGGCTTTTTGGTTTTTTTAGTTGACAATTTATTGATCTGCTTTTTCTTTATGTTATTAATATAAGCATTTAGAGATTTAAATTTTCCCCTAACTACTTCTTTGACTGCATTTTCAAGAATTTGGTATATTGTCACCTTGTGTCATTCTCTTTGATGAAATTCTTGATTGTTTCTATGATTTTTTCTTTCATCCATTCACTTTTAGGATAAGGCTATTCAGTTTCCTGTTAATATTTAGTCTTTTTTCTGCAGTTCCTTATTGAGTGAAATTTCATAGCATAATGGTTCTGAAATTGATGCACTTAATATTTCTGCTTTTCTATATTTGGTTGTGAAGCTTTTTATGTCCTACCACCAGTTTATCTATCAAGGCACATCTGCTTGTACATTGATCTGTTCATTCAAGCTTTTGCTCTTTCTGCTTTGTGCCTTGCCCTCTCTTTGTATTTTCAATTTGTGAAATGGCAAGAGAGAATATCTGCTTTCAATTTTTCTCTTCTTCTTTCATCAGTGGATTACAAATAAGCAGCCTTTCCTTCCGAACAAAACCCACAAGCTGCCACTCCTGTATGTTACAGGAATATGTCATTCCAGTGTCACTATATCTGACTACCATGACCTGTGATGTTCAAACAGGATAGGGATTGAGAAGTCTTCTTGTACAATTAAGAGATGAGTAAACTGAAGCCCAGAAATTTTAAGTAGGTGTCTGAGCTGGCAGAAAAATCTCTCTCTTCACTTATAGGGAATCTGCTTAATCATATCTTTTTTTCCAATTGTATGACTTATATAGCTCTCCTTAGGATGAGTAATATCTTCATTTATCCATAAGTCAAGACAATATGCATTTATTAAGCAATTGTTAAGTACTTGTCCCTGTACTGAATGAGAAACACAGATTCCTAAAAAATTAACCTAAGAAAATTAACAAAAGAATGTAAATAGAAATTTTTAAAATTTTTATTTTGAATATTTTCCCATAGTTTAGGAATTTTAAGAATGACAATGTTTTAGGGTCTACTGAGATACTTGATTCAAGGCTTTACTTTCATGCTTATGTCATATTTAATACTGTTGCTCTAGCCCAGTTCTTTTTGGTGTAGGAAATTCTAGAACTACTGAAAATTATAACTGAATTGTAATCAAAGAAGAAAAGGAAAGTAATACTGATCACTGCAAAGAGTGAGTAAAAATTTTTATTGTCACTTTTTGCAAGTTCAAGTCCACTTGGTCATCTTGTTTCTTGATCTCCTTCTTGACCTTCATCCACTTTTATTTTTTCTTCTTTATAGCTTGGATTCTTTCACAACATACTGCCAATCTCTCTTGCACCCTGGATTTTCCAAATACCTCTACTTCTGTTTGCTAGTTTGATAGGTAACTCTCCATTTCCCCTAAAAACTCATCTTAAGATTTTGACCCCTCATAAACTGAAATATTACTCCTTTCTCTCTTGTTAGCAACATAATCTGAATTAGGAAAATTTCTTAGCTTTGGCTCATAATGGTAAGTATTACATATAACATAGTTTAGAATAGCTAAGATTGAGGACACATAATGAAAGCGTATTTCCACTTATTCTATAACTATAAAATTTAAAGGAAAATCCTCTCCTTTTGACAGTTATCTGAGTTTATTGCTCAATTTTATTGACTTTATATCATTGTGGTAGTCATTGAATATATTGTTCCTTTGGTCTTGCTTTCTTCCACCTGAATTGCTACATATATATTCTTTCATTTCTCTGAAATCATCACATTTGTCATTCTCTGTGGTAAAATAATATTCTAGTACAACCTCATATATTAATTTGTTCAGATTTTCACAATTACTACAAATATATCTTATTTTCTACCATTAAAACCTATGATTTCTAAAGAATAATTGAATTAGTTCTTCACATTTCTAAAGTATAGCTGAATTAGGTCTCAGAGATTTTCTCTCTTTAATCCAAAGAAATTAGATAATTGAAATCATCTCTAGAATCTTTATTTGCCAATGAAGTAAAGACACTGTTTATTAAAGATATATTTAAAAGTGAGTTCATATTTATAAGGAAAAGTAAGAAGAAAATGAAACTGTCAAAACCAGCTCAGACTATTCCTTATAAAACTTCCCAATTTTAATAGGCTTTCATATTTAAGTTTTACACATTCAATCAATTTACTTCTAATATATGTCTACTTGCTTTACTTTTTCATTCATTTTTAAGTAGCATTTTTGCCTGATTGCCATTTATGAAATATGGAGATTAGTAAGAACTGACTTTATCCTTTCAGCATATGGTAATAAAATATTTCAAATATAAATTACCATGGTGTTTAATATATTTTATTTCTTCTGTATGATGAAATATATTTATGCCGAGTTAAATTATATTCTATTTACACCCATTATGGTAATCTTCTTACAAAGATTGCCTCATAATAATTTTATGTTTAAAACACCATAAAAATCCACACACTGAACATATTGGATTAATAACAACTGATGCTAGCATAGTAGATTATGCAGGCCTGTGTTGAGTTCTTTTTTAAATTTAATTATTTTTTACCTTCACTGATACCTTTCTTAGCAGAAAAAAAATTGTACTTAGTATCATTAGCTTTTTAAAAACAAAGAAAATTTGATTTAAGAGCCCATAATTCGGTTTAGCAAACAACTTTTAAGCACTTATTAAATGTAAGGCAACATGCTCTGAATCTAAAGGAGTTTAGTGAAGACGAGTGCACTTCAGACATAGGAGATATTATATACAAGGATGCAGAAATGGAATTGAAATCCATGGAAATCCACGGAAATTCCAGTAGATAGTTCTGAGAATAATGCAGGCTATATGGAAAGATAACAATATGATACATAAGGGGCAGTCAGATTACAAAGTGTTTTATATTGCATCACAAAATAATTTTAAATTTATCCAAGATGCAATAGGGAATCACTAAGACTTTTTGAGCAAAGAAGTGTCATGATTGGTTGCTTGATTTAACAACATTTTTGTGGCAGCTGTGTAGAGGGTAAGTTGAAGAAATAATAGATGGGTATCACAAAGGCCAATTAGAATTATTTATTGTACAATAATTTAGGCAAGAGGTGATATGGCCTGAACTAAAATAGAGATTATAAGTTGGGAAAAGGGGGACAGATCAAGAAATGTGTAATAGTACAATGATAAAACTTAAAATTTAATTGGATTTGGGGTGGGTGAAGAAGTGAGGATTCAAGGAAGATTCGAGGTTTGAAGACCTACATGACTAAAATTATTATAGTATCCTTAGGGGAAAAAAGAAAGAAGTTTGATTGGGGAAGGGAAAAATAATAAGCTATGCTTTTGTTTTGGTGAAAATGAGTTTGAATGCTGATAGCATATCCAGGTAAATGTCCAACAAGTAGTTGATAAATTTGGAGTAGAATTGAAGAGAGAGTTTAAGCCTGCATAGATTTATTTGATAATTAAGTTTTAACTCCACTGAAGTTAATGAGATCATCAAAAGATAGTATATAAAAAGAAGGTGAGAGCCTTTAAGAGAAAATATTAATGGACCCACTTGCTTAGGGAAAGAGAGCTTTTGAGTGAGTGAGTTAAGGGGATACTAAACTGATTAATGAGTGAGTACTGATTGAGTAAGACAAGTACTACGACACACGAGAGAATAGTTTATTAAAACACAAGTAAAGAGAGAATACCTATGAGGGACAGTATTTGACATGACTCAGATGAATGTCAAAAAAATTATCTGATAGACTGAAGACTGAAAAAAGGCCTTTAATTGAATATTTCTAGAATGGTTTTAATCTTGAAGGCTGTAGTATTAGTTCTTGTGCTCACAAACTAGATCTCAAGCATGAATAGGAGGTGAGAAATGGAGGAAATGATTTGGATATTTATTTTGTATTATTTATGAAAATTTACAATTCTTTCAATAACTTTTTGTTACATATTTTATTAGCTATCATTGAATTAATTTGGGATTTTATAGTTTTCTTTAATTAATTTTCCAAAGGTTTATCAATTTTTTAGTCTTATTAAATAAATAACTTTTTATTTTACCATTTCTGTAGTCTTTCTGCTTCTAGTTTATCTACAAAAAAAATTTCCCCTAAAATTTCAATCTCTCCTATTTTGTACTTCTTTGAGGGTTATTTTTAATGTAACCCTATTAATTAATTATATCCTTTTATATTTCCCTAAATTATGTTCACAGGGATATGATTTTTCCTGAAGATTATTTTAATTGCATATCCTACATTTCAGTGTGTTGTTTCACTGTTAGTTCTTTCATTCAAATAAACATTAATTATTTATATGATTTTATATATCATTTGCACTGAAAAAGCTACTATAATGGATCAAGTTTTAGGGAAAGATTTGAAACGGATTATTAAAGAGAGAATTTGAGATAATCCTCCAAATTGATTTTACATATACTTTGATGTTCGGTGACTTTAATATTGTGGTGAACAGGGGAGAGTAATAAAATAATTTCTAGGAGGAAGTGTTGAGGATCATCAGATAAAGAAGCCAAATGATTTAAAATTATTCAATAGCACTGTATATAAATATGTGTGAGTATGTGTATATATAAACATACACACAAAGAGACTATCAAGTCAAAAATTACATTGATTGCATTTTAAAAGATGGGAAATTACTTGTTATCACTGGACATGGCATATGGGAATCAACTTTTCTTAACATTCTAATACCAGCTCATAGAGATTGTCTACCAATATGTACATCTAGAAAAGGTAATGTACATAGACAAGAGGACTGGGCCTAGTGTTGAAAAGAAGCAAGAGAGCAAACTGTATAGTTTTTAGGAAATTGAAAAAAACATTTATTTCTGTCCCTAAGATTCCCAAAATACCAAAGTAATATCTTTTTCAATACAAATATTTTACTGGCATTACTATTTGGCAGAGATAATGGAAGCCCATTTCTGAAGAGTTAAAGAAAAGCATTACACAAAGGTACATGGCTTGAGTGAGCAGGCTGAAACATATATCCAATGAGGAAATTTCAAGGATAATTGAATAATTCTGCCAGAAAAATGATGAGGGGCTGGCCTGAGTGTTCTATTTCTACAAATATCATGATAGAAAAAATTCAAATAGGTCTTTAGCAGGTTGAGTGGACCACTAACATAGAACTTTCAGAAGGATATTAATAAGAATTATACAGGATGGGTAGGCATGGGTAGATTTATTCTTTATAACTGAAGAGAACTACTGAATTAATGACATGACAGATCCATTTCAGTATTTACATGAGTGTTCAGATCTCTGAGAGTTTGGATCATATATTGAAATCAATAGGAATAATAATAAATATTAAAGATAAAACTAAAATACTACATATATTTAAAATAATTTCCATGTACCCTATTTGGAAAAAATAATAATTCTAAGTATTTTGTCTCTTATTATCAATGTTCCTTTTAGGCTTATCTGATACAAAACAGTATAGGAAATCTAAGAGTTAAGAAATTATTTATTTAGCAAACATTTAATATCATTTTAAAGAGGAGAGATAGGAAATGGCAAATCAGTTTTAAAGTATAAGACCATTTGGAAAACATTATGAATGGTAGAAGATTGTGAGCAATATCAGTTCAAAAAATAGTGAAAAGCAGTGGAGAGGAAAATAAGCCTTTAGAAAGAATGGCATAAAACTTAGTAGGTTATCCTAAGAGTGTTAATAGCTTAATATGAAAGAATCATAATAAGCAGAAATGCCAGGCATTTCTATAACAACCTATTCTCATCAACAATGCATAGGTGTAACACATTTATATTCCCAAATCTCAGTGCAAAAGATGCAATGAAAGGAATGGAAATGCCTCTTAAAATAGTAGAGTTGTTTATAGTATACCACACCAAATGTAGCTGGGAGAGATACCCTGCTAGAGATGGCCCCATTTTAAAGGCATTAATATATATATATATATATACATATTTGGGTTATTTTTAATATATATTAGAATATAGTGGAAGAGTTCACATATATCATTACTCTTTAAGAGAAATTAAGAAGCACTGATAACTCAAGATAAAACTCACAGCTCTTTAGTTTATAAAACAACTTTATGTGAATATATGCATCTATTCACAGACTAACATATTTTCAAGGGATTGTATATGATATAGTTATAAATACCTATAATTTAGGAAGGGAGGGAGCAAGAGAAGGGGGAAAGAGAGAGAGAGAGATGGAGAGAGAAAAACTTTGATGAAAATGAAGACTGATGAAAATGAAGAAGGATAGAGATACAATTTAAATGTAAAATTTTAACATTCCTGGTTCACATTTAATGGAAATGTGTAGAGATATGACTCACTGTAATTTAGTGTTTGTTTAAAAAAGAATTTTTGAATAAAATAATACCAAAACAGCTTTAAATAATTTCCTCCAAAAATGTATCATCCATCTCTACATTAAGATTATATAAGATTCTATTACTGAATAGAAACACAAGTTTCTATTCAAAGATTTTCTGAAAATCACTTTCACCCAAGATTTAGAAATCCTTTTGGAAAAGTGACTCCTCCAGTGGTATAAAGGACATTCTATACAGTCAAAATAGAGCAGAGAATCTCTACAAATACTCTTGTTTTCTAATGTCAGCATATGATGTGTTAAATATGTTAAATCTTAAAACACTCTAGTACCCTTTTGGGAGGGGTCTCTTGAGGAGGGCTCTCAAAAGAAACAGCCTAAATTGTTACACAAGAAAAAAGATGACTTTTTAGTCATCAGTTCCATTAGGAAACATAGTTGACTGGTTGGATTTGGGGATAGATATAAATAACTTTTACAAGGAGAACAGATGAGCATGAAATGAACATGGAATTTAAGAGGAATTTTTATCAAAATGGAAATTATCTAAATGTTCCAATGATCATTAGTTGATCTCTTCCCCCAAACATACCCTTTGATATTTATTCTTCATAGAACATAAAGCTACGAATTATTGCGACTCATGATTTCAGGAACAAAAAAGTTGCAAGCGAATAAAGGACAACATAAAGACATGCTGCTTGTAAACAAGTAACAATATATTGTCAATGATGAATTGAATGAAATAGAATAAAGTACCTGAAAGACTTTTGATTAGACAATAAGAAAATCCTGTAATGACAATAAGAATCAACACAAAGATAACTCATGTGCAGTCTCGCTTTTCACACAGTATTAAAAGAAGGTACCACATAGGATGTATTGATCCTCTAAAGAATATTTGTCAACATATCTGAGCAAGAATAAAACAAAATGAGATGGCATAGATGGACTTTGATTTGCATAAGTAAATGGAATGTTTGCATTAATGAGATCATGAAAACATTGAATGGTCAAAGCTAACTGTGATTTGATGCCTTGTACTTTAGTCCTCTTGAAAATAACAACTCCTTAAAGCATGTCTAATTTGTCTTTGAAATTAAGCCCAATAGCACAGATGAATGTTTATGCCTACTTATTGCTTTGAATCACTATCCCTAATCTAACACAACCCAAGCTAACAGGCATTTATTAGGCAATGACTATAAATATTAGCCTAGGTTCTGGGATTTAAAAGAAAAAATAAGGAAAGATCATCCTTTCCCTCAAGGAACTTATACAAGGGAAATACAACAAATAATATGTAATATGTGCAATTTTTCAAGGAAAAAGATAGCACTAATAACTAGGGGAAATTGGCAAAAGCTCCAAAAGAGATACTAGATGAACTTGGATTTGAAGGAAATTAAAGATTTAAAGAAAAAGAGAAGAGAAAGAAGTAAATGCTACTCATGCAAGATTGTGCCAAGGTAAAAAAGTATTAGAAATATTGCAAATTCAGTGAATTATAAGTACTTATGCTATAAAGTTTGTTTCAAAAATGTAAATTTATTTTAAAGTGCCTGAAATTTTAGGGAACAATAGGAAATAGTGAGAATTCAGAAAACTACCATTTCACAATCATTTACCAGATATAAACATTCCAAAGTCCTCTACTGCAAGTAAATGTCATGCCTTTTCCAAATTAAAGTGTTAAATGTGTTGCTTATCTGGTGCAGTTGCAGCTGTGAGTAAACGTGGGCTGGTCTTCACTGTAATGTACCACCCTCATTTTCCCCCTGGCTTCTGGAAGAGAAGATGAGAGTTTCTGGACCTACTCTACTTTTGAAAAAGACTTTGGTAGTCCCCTTCTTTGCACCTCAACCCTAGACATACATAGATATATACTTAATAGGGCAAAGAATGAGAAGCATCCTTAGGCTAGGAGTAGAGCTACCATTTATTATAGCATTGGTATATGTCAATGATTATATGTATATATAAAATCTTTATATATTATTTATATATAAAACACACACATACACATATATATATACACCTCATGTTATGCTTACTATTAAATGCCTATCATTTTTATGTCACTGACATAGTGTTTGAGAATTGTGTCCCTAATCTCATTTTTCCCATAAATGTCTGTGGTTTGTATTGATTCGATTTTGCATAGTGGGCCTTTTGAGAACTTCAGTCTTGTTATAGGAAAAATGACAATTTGTCAAGAACATAGAATACATGAAGGGGAAAATAAACCTATTAATGTAGACTGAACAGATTATAAAGGTTTTAAACAAGAAAAGAGTTGATATTTTATGAGAGATAAAGTCATTTTGGAGGTGGAAAAACAGTTAAGGTTCTTAAATACTATTATCAGACTAGTTTAGGAAATTATTCTATGACATTTAAATGGTGATTTAGGTAGTTGAGGGACTGAAAATCCAATTAAAGAGCATAATAAAATGAGGACCTAAAATGAGTGATAGTTTTTCAACTACACAGAAATAAATAGATGTGAATTATTTTACGTGGTTAGGATTCACAATATTTGGCAGAGTTGAATTTGGAAGTTGATAGAGAAATGGTTGAAAGAGTTGAAAATTGAATTGAGATTGAAAANATATATGAATATATATATATATTTGGGTTATTTTTAATATATATTAGAATATAGTGGAAGAGTTCACATATATCATTACTCTTTAAGAGAAATTAAGAAGCACTGATAACTCAAGATAAAACTCACAGCTCTTTAGTTTATAAAACAACTTTATGTGAATATATGCATCTATTCACAGACTAACATATTTTCAAGGGATTGTATATGATATAGTTATAAATACCTATAATTTAGGAAGGGAGGGAGCAAGAGAAGGGGGAAAGAGAGAGAGAGAGATGGAGAGAGAAAAACTTTGATGAAAATGAAGACTGATGAAAATGAAGAAGGATAGAGATACAATTTAAATGTAAAATTTTAACATTCCTGGTTCACATTTAATGGAAATGTGTAGAGATATGACTCACTGTAATTTAGTGTTTGTTTAAAAAAGAATTTTTGAATAAAATAATACCAAAACAGCTTTAAATAATTTCCTCCAAAAATGTATCATCCATCTCTACATTAAGATTATATAAGATTCTATTACTGAATAGAAACACAAGTTTCTATTCAAAGATTTTCTGAAAATCACTTTCACCCAAGATTTAGAAATCCTTTTGGAAAAGTGACTCCTCCAGTGGTATAAAGGACATTCTATACAGTCAAAATAGAGCAGAGAATCTCTACAAATACTCTTGTTTTCTAATGTCAGCATATGATGTGTTAAATATGTTAAATCTTAAAACACTCTAGTACCCTTTTGGGAGGGGTCTCTTGAGGAGGGCTCTCAAAAGAAACAGCCTAAATTGTTACACAAGAAAAAAGATGACTTTTTAGTCATCAGTTCCATTAGGAAACATAGTTGACTGGTTGGATTTGGGGATAGATATAAATAACTTTTACAAGGAGAACAGATGAGCATGAAATGAACATGGAATTTAAGAGGAATTTTTATCAAAATGGAAATTATCTAAATGTTCCAATGATCATTAGTTGATCTCTTCCCCCAAACATACCCTTTGATATTTATTCTTCATAGAACATAAAGCTACGAATTATTGCGACTCATGATTTCAGGAACAAAAAAGTTGCAAGCGAATAAAGGACAACATAAAGACATGCTGCTTGTAAACAAGTAACAATATATTGTCAATGATGAATTGAATGAAATAGAATAAAGTACCTGAAAGACTTTTGATTAGACAATAAGAAAATCCTGTAATGACAATAAGAATCAACACAAAGATAACTCATGTGCAGTCTCGCTTTTCACACAGTATTAAAAGAAGGTACCACATAGGATGTATTGATCCTCTAAAGAATATTTGTCAACATATCTGAGCAAGAATAAAACAAAATGAGATGGCATAGATGGACTTTGATTTGCATAAGTAAATGGAATGTTTGCATTAATGAGATCATGAAAACATTGAATGGTCAAAGCTAACTGTGATTTGATGCCTTGTACTTTAGTCCTCTTGAAAATAACAACTCCTTAAAGCATGTCTAATTTGTCTTTGAAATTAAGCCCAATAGCACAGATGAATGTTTATGCCTACTTATTGCTTTGAATCACTATCCCTAATCTAACACAACCCAAGCTAACAGGCATTTATTAGGCAATGACTATAAATATTAGCCTAGGTTCTGGGATTTAAAAGAAAAAATAAGGAAAGATCATCCTTTCCCTCAAGGAACTTATACAAGGGAAATACAACAAATAATATGTAATGTGTGCAATTTTTCAAGGAAAAAGATAGCACTAATAACTAGGGGAAATTGGCAAAAGCTCCAAAAGAGATACTAGATGAACTTGGATTTGAAGGAAATTAAAGATTTAAAGAAAAAGAGAAGAGAAAGAAGTAAATGCTACTCATGCAAGATTGTGCCAAGGTAAAAAAGTATTAGAAATATTGCAAATTCAGTGAATTATAAGTACTTATGCTATAAAGTTTGTTTCAAAAATGTAAATTTATTTTAAAGTGCCTGAAATTTTAGGGAACAATAGGAAATAGTGAGAATTCAGAAAACTACCATTTCACAATCATTTACCAGATATAAACATTCCAAAGTCCTCTACTGCAAGTAAATGTCATGCCTTTTCCAAATTAAAGTGTTAAATGTGTTGCTTATCTGGTGCAGTTGCAGCTGTGAGTAAACGTGGGCTGGTCTTCACTGTAATGTACCACCCTCATTTTCCCCCTGGCTTCTGGAAGAGAAGATGAGAGTTTCTGGACCTACTCTACTTTTGAAAAAGACTTTGGTAGTCCCCTTCTTTGCACCTCAACCCTAGACATACATAGATATATACTTAATAGGGCAAAGAATGAGAAGCATCCTTAGGCTAGGAGTAGAGCTACCATTTATTATAGCATTGGTATATGTCAATGATTATATGTATATATAAAATCTTTATATATTATTTATATATAAAACACACACATACACATATATATATACACCTCATGTTATGCTTACTATTAAATGCCTATCATTTTTATGTCACTGACATAGTGTTTGAGAATTGTGTCCCTAATCTCATTTTTCCCATAAATGTCTGTGGTTTGTATTGATTCGATTTTGCATAGTGGGCCTTTTGAGAACTTCAGTCTTGTTATAGGAAAAATGACAATTTGTCAAGAACATAGAATACATGAAGGGGAAAATAAACCTATTAATGTAGACTGAACAGATTATAAAGGTTTTAAACAAGAAAAGAGTTGATATTTTATGAGAGATAAAGTCATTTTGGAGGTGGAAAAACAGTTAAGGTTCTTAAATACTATTATCAGACTAGTTTAGGAAATTATTCTATGACATTTAAATGGTGATTTAGGTAGTTGAGGGACTGAAAATCCAATTAAAGAGCATAATAAAATGAGGACCTAAAATGAGTGATAGTTTTTCAACTACACAGAAATAAATAGATGTGAATTATTTTACGTGGTTAGGATTCACAATATTTGGCAGAGTTGAATTTGGAAGTTGATAGAGAAATGGTTGAAAGAGTTGAAAATTGAATTGAGATTGAAAATCTGGATGACTAGATGCCTGCTTGGATGCTTAACAGAAACATGGACATTTAGATGAGTAGGTTTTAGATTTTAACAATGTATTGGATATATTGAATTTGATAGATTTGATACCTCATTTATTGTATGTATTGAATTTGGGATGCCTACAGGATATTTGGTTGGTATTTCCAACAGGCAGTTAGGGATTATGATGGGGAATTCATAAGAGAGAGCAGGGTTTGATACATAGATATGTAATTAATCTGCAAATTTTTGTTTGTCCTTCATTTTAGAAGAGGACCAATGACATTACAGGGTGACATCTTGACCTGTACACAAATTGAATTTGAGTGAGGCAGAATGAAGTCATCAGTCTCACTCTCTCCTCAAGAGTCATCAAAGTCCAGTGGCAAGACAAAAGTCAGAATGACTACTGATGACCCTGGATTTAGTTGATCACATTGGTATCTTCCATTTCTTATTAAGCTCTAAGAGCTCCACATTACTTGTCTCAGTGTCCTTCATGATCTTTGGATCAAATTGTTTTCATCTACCTATTCCCTGGGCAGATTTTCATGTGCTAACATGACCAGAGAACCTATGAAAGCTGATGAAATCATTGAGAGTTTAGAAAGTAAAGAAAAGAGGGATTGGGACAGATCCCTGAGGTACAGCTACTCATAGGGAGCTGCCGAGGGTTAGGATCAAGCAAATGAAAGAGGTAAGAGGAAAACCAGGAAAGATCAGTGTCAAAATATTTTTTAAAGAAACTATTGAGGAAGAAAAAGTGATCCACAGTTTCAAATGCTGCAAAGAGATCAAGTTTAATGAAGTCTTAGAAAAGCCCATATGATTTAGCAAATAAAGTGATAACTGGTGTCCTTAGAGAACAGTTTCAACTGAGTGGTGAGGTCAGAAGTCAGATTGAAGGGGGGGATTACCAAAGGCTGAAAAGGGGTTGAAATATGAAAGAAAGGTGTGATGGATGCCATTAATATAGTCGGCTTCTTTTGAGGGTTTTTTAAGGTAGAGAAAAATTGGACAGATAGCTTGAGGAAACAGTAGCGTTGAGGGAACATCTCTTTTATTATCATTATTTCCTAAGTAAAGGAAGTCACAAGTTTTTAAAAAAAAAGCTTTCATAAGGGAGATTTTCTGAGTACTCTATTTTACTTAATAAATCACTTTAGGATAAGCTTATTCAAAATAGATTACAAATTACTATATCTATCTACCTAGAGCTTTTTATGCTTTGAAAAAAAATACCACATACTGACAAATGTACTGAGAAACAGCAGATCTTCAAAAGTTCTTTGAACTATACAAAGGCTTGCAAAAGCACATCTATGGAAAAATATTTTTTTCTTAGTGATTATTTTTTATCTATGTATCTAACCTCTTTATTATTTCTCATGTTTATATACCTAGTTTTAGAAATTGTTAAAAGAAATGACTCTGTTTAGTAAATATCAACAAGAATTGTTTTTCCTTCTAATATCAGCAAAAGTAAATTTTAAACTTTCGCACTGCGTCATGAAGGTGCTGCCTCTATTTCTAGAGGCCTACAGCATTAATAATCGAGAGCAGAGAAAGGGAAATCTCATAGCCATATTATAAAACAGATATCCAGTTCACATAAAATGAGACCAGGGACTATAACCTCTAACAAATTTGGGTGATTCAGGCCAATTATTCAGCCCTTTTCTGTTATTCACAGATAAACACAAACTAATGAGATTCTGTTTTTCAAAGGTAGTGTATACCTTCCTAGGCCAGTGTTCTCAAGGGAGAAACATGAACTCACATAGAAATTCAAAATGGGATAGCTTCCCACAACACCTTAGGCAAAGAATTCCTGCTTGAATTTCCTGTCTTTGTAGGACAAGGGGTTTCACTGTTTCATAACTTGTCACATTTAGACTTGGATAATTGGGCAGAATTAAATCACCAACATCAGATGAGTATCCCTGGCCCAGATTTTTATGCTAACTCTCTTTCACAGAAATACCTACTGATAAAAATACACACAAGATGGTTTGCTACACCAACTGTCTATATTTTGTACATCTTTTTGACCTTAAATAAATTATCTTTATGTTGTCTTTTGTTAGAAGCATGTAGATTTGTTTTCTATTTGACTATGAGTTATATACCAAGAGAAGTGGTTTTTCATTTTCTCAGTCTTAATCTGTTGCATTAATTCAACTCAATTCAACAAGTATTTAAATTGTCTACTGTATTAAAGGTGCTGTCCATAAAACTGATTATACATAGATGAAAAATGTCACAGTCCTTGCCCTGTAGAACATTACATGTAACTAGAGAGAATGTGACTTTAATACAGACAAATATAAAGACAACAAGAGTATAATGAGAAACATATGCAAAATTATTCAAGAAAATTTGAGGAAAGATGAAGAGAACACTTTCAGGTGGGTAGATCAGGTGGGTGGCACCTGAACTTAAATATGAAAGGAAGAAAATTCATTTGACAGAGATTAGAATGGAGTGTACCTTTAATGTATGCCAAGTTTAAAGAACAGATAATATTACAGGTGGGCTGAAGTATACTGTGCATGAAGAGGAATGATATAAACGGAAAGGGCAAAAACCAGATTGTGGAAGTTCTTAACAACATTTTATTTTATTTTATTTTTTTAGACAAATTTATTCCATGATTACATGATTCTTACTCTCTCCCCTCCAAGCCCCTCTACCCCCAGCCTACACGCATTTCCACTGGTTTCTTCATGTGTCATCCATCAAGACCTATTTCCATATTATTGATAGTTGTAATAAGGTGGTTGTTTAGAGTCTACATCCCCAATCATGTCCACATCAACCCATGAGTTCAATCAGTTGTTTTTCTTCTGTGTTTCCTCTCCTGTAGTTCTTCCTCTGAATGTGGGTAGCCATCTTTTCCATAAGTCCCTCAGAATTGTCCTGGGTCACTGCATTGCTGCTAGTACAGAAGTACATTACATTCTATCTTACCACAATATATCAGTCTCTGTATATAATGTTCTCATGGTCCTTCTCCTGCATCAATTCCTGGAGGTCATCCCAGTTCATGTGGAATTCCTCCAGTTATTTATTCCTTTGAGCACAATAGTATTCCATGACCAACAGATACCACATCCAGCAACATTTTAACTCAAAGACAATATGAAGATTTTAGAATCCGTTAGTGAAGATAATTATGAAGATAATTTTGGCAAGTGAGCAGAAAATGTGTTGGCTCAAAGAGGGAGGAACATTCACAATCAGTTGGGTTGTTGTTAAAAGAAAAAAGAAAGACTATTTTGCAATGTATTTAGGTTAGATAGACCTCTTGATTTATTAAAACATATCTAAAGTTCAATTAGAATTTCGATAAGATCAGAGGAGATTTGAGAATACTTGGGGTGTTTAAAGCTATGCAACATCTCCAGATAATCTGATAAGGACAGCTTAGTTGATAAGAAAGTAATGGACAGGGGAGATCTTTCTGTTAGCTCATAGCTGCTGCTGAGTCTCTCTCAATGATTTTAGGATTTTATTTTTATAATGTATACCAAACCCAATTCACACATAAACACAAAGGACTTCACAGTTGTGCGGAAATACAAATTATGTCATATCAAAGCACAATAAAGTTATAGTTTTACAAAGAATTTTCTCATGAAGATAATGCTGGATGAGAAAAAAGTCCCAAGGCTAAGTCTTATACCCTTTCTGGAGGAAAGCACCTGCTGGATGAGTCTTGTCTAACTTTTGTCCAGTTTTGACCTTTACTCTCTGAGAACAGTTTTGAGCTTAATTTTCTGCATTTCTGTCTTAAAGAGAAACTGTTAACCTCTTAACTGTTGGTTTACTCAGAGGCATTTTATAATACTTGAGGCTGTCTCCAAAACAAATTTTATATGTTTTCAATAAGGAAGAGCCATCAAGAGGGGTTCAGATAAAAATATCTATTAGAGACTCTGTTTCTCTTATTGGCCTCCCACATATTCCCCATTTTCTTTTAAATTAAAGTAATTTATTACACAGCAAAACATTTATTAATGAAAGGAGTCATAGAGTAGTTACAACCATCAGCTACAGCTGGATCTGATGGGATTCATCCTTATGTTATTTTTCTATGGCTCACAACAATGGGTATAGGAATTGGGAAGTATTCTATAATGAAGAGCATTATAAAAAGTATTGATATTCTTAAAGAACTGGAAATAAATATTATTATCTACTCATTTTTTGGCTCTCTTCCCGTAACAACAGAATTATTTGTTACTGGTTAATTTTGATTGATTAAGGTTAGGTAGTGAAGGTTAGAAAGGTTTATGAAGTCTAATGGAAAGAAAAAGTATTTTTAACTGATAGTAAAATCTTCTACAATTACTTTTAAAGGAGCATCTGCAATTCCTAATTTTACCTCATCACATATAATAGTTATTGTTTCACTGAATATATACATTAAAGTCAACTCCCTCAAACACCATATCTACTCAGTTCCTCAGATGGCTCACTTCACATGAACTACTGCTGCATCCCATCTCAGCCACACACAAAGATGGTCTTTGATCATGCTATTGATATTGATAGGATTGATCATGCTATCTGCCACAAATGTACCACTTCCATGTTCAAGGATTCTGAAATCCTTTTATATCATCTTAATATATTATATTGCCTTTTCACATTTCCCTTTGCTTTCCCTTGCATAAAACTACCATTCATCTATACCATGACTTCTAATCTCTTGTCTCCTCAATTCTCTCCCTGGTCACCTCTCCTGAACTAGTCACTCTCTCCTCTTCTCCCTAACTTAACTCCTTGGTGTGCCAGTTCAACTTTTCACTGTCTATCTCTATTGATTCCTTTTTCCCTTTATCACATGACATATTATAGCTAGTTAAGCCTCAGCCTTGGGGAGGAGCATTTGCTCCTACACATGTGCCACTGAATGAAGGGGTAGAGAAAAATCACACAACTCTTCTGAATGGGTCCACTACAAATGAGGAAACTAAGGCAAAACAAACGATTGCCTTAGCTAAATGGCATGCCTAATTTCATATAGCACATAAGTTTCAGAGGCCAGATTTGAACTCAGGAAGTTGATTCTTCCTGACTTTAGGCTAGAACTTTATCCACTGGGTCTCCTAGCTATCTTATCCTCTTTTAATTATTTCCTATTTAATTGCTATAGCTCATTTTGTGTATATTTTTTGCATGCTGTCTTCCCCTTTAGACTGTAAGCAACATGATGGCAAAGACTGTCTTTTCCCTCCTTTTGTATTTTATCATAGGGCTTATCATGGACATAGTAGACACTTAATAAATGTTTTATTGATCAATCAAGTGAAATTATATATATATATATATATATATATCATGGACATAGTAGACACTTAATAAATGTTTTATTGA
>NC_058135.1:169797511-169893982 GCF_016433145.1 Gracilinanus agilis | reverse complement strand
TATATATATATATATATATATATATATATATATATATATAATGATGGGCATAGACAGCCAGCCAGATAGATAGATGGATGGAAGGATGGATAGAGACATACAAATCATTTTTTCCCTTTAAATGGGAAAGACTACTAGTTGGGAATAGAAGACTGGAAAAAGCCTCCTGCTGAAGGTAGTGCTTTAAAGTAGGGACTTTAAAAATGGAAGTGAAGAGGGAATAATTTCTAGATATGAACCGTCAGTCATAGTATTATAGGATCATCGATTTATAGTTGGGAGAAATATCAGAAATCATTAAGTCCAACCTAATTTTAGAGTTAATAAAACTGAGTCACAGGGAGGTCAAATGCCTTGACTCAGATAACATAGGATGAAAGTATCTGAGGCAGTATTTGGATCCAGGTTTGCCTCCTCTAAGGGCCCACTGTAGCACTCTGAGGAAAGAGATTGAAAGCACAAGGTTGGATGGAAAACACTGGTGGAAGAACAGCTAATTGTGTGGATCAGAAAAACCATGGAAGGTCACAATGAGGAAATCCTGAAGAATTCCAAAGGGAGTACTTTAAAAGAAAAAAAAGTTTATATTTGAGATTATATTTGATCCTAGAGGTATTAGCTAGCCATTGGAATTTACTGACATAAAATATAGTCACTTTGTTACAACAATTAAGAAGAGATAGCGAGAGTAAGGGTTCATTTTAAGTGGTGTAGTGAAGCCCATCCCCTTAGCTCCCTGTTTCTTATCATTGCTTGTGACAAATTTTTCTCCATTGTCACATCCACTTAAACTTCTGGGTGACGGAAACAGATGAACCAAGCAACACTTCAGTGAAAAGTCCCTAGGAATGAGGTAGAGTAATATGTGTCCAAAACAATTCCAAAGAATAAGGTCTTTCTTCACCTGATCAATCCAAGCTTCCTGATTCCATGTTCTCCTGGTGACTTCTTTAATGCCTTTCTTCTCACAATTCCTGATTCCTCCCTCTCCTGAGACAAGCCTTGAATGGCTTACCCCATTCTAAACAAATACATTCTCTGAAAGAAAAGTAGTATTGCTTATACTTTCCTTGCAGTAGGTTTGGATAAGTAGTAGTTCTGTGGTTACTATGGAAACCAATTTAGAATTGACTTTAGTTGGTTGGTGAAGTTTTAAGTATTGCTGTCTGAGCATGAACAGGGAGATAACAAGGTGAATAGCATGCATGTTTAATGCTTAAAGAGATATTGCTCTAGGAATAGTTTCCTTTCATCATTCCTATATATTTCAGTCACATGCATTTGGGAGATAAGATTCTAAAATATGAGAAAATATATTGCCTAGCAGTGACTACCAAATGAAAGGAAGAATAGATCCCTTAGACAGAACAAATGGTTTCAACTCTGCCACTAGTTCCTGAGCAAGCTGGCAGATATGAAAAAGATTTCAATAATATTAAAAGCAGCTTTGGGGATAGTAGCACAATCCTGGGTATTGTTCCTAATGTTTATATTAGAAAAAAAACTTTTTTTATTCCATAACCTTTATCCTAAGAATGAAGCATAAATCATATGTAAGTCTGAGCATCTATGTGTTTAATCTTTCCACTAAAGCTCTCTGAAGAAATATTTATATTCTATGTAGTAACATAGACCCTGGAATTTGGTTGGCATTTATCTGCCAAATCAATGTTTGGGAGAGTTGATAGGATGCTTCATTGAGAATTCAAAATAAGGTCACTATTGGATAATTGAATAGTCAATTAGAAAATGTAATAGAGCCTAAACCAAACTTGAGCTAGAGGAAATGAAAACGTTGAATTAACAGGAGAATAAGCAATGTAAAGCAACCAGAGGGAAAAGGGAATGGAGCAGGAACAACCACATTTCTAAGAAGTATCTTTGCTTCTACTGGAAAAGGTTATGAAGGTTAGGAGGTGAGTTGGGGAATATATTTGTATTTTCCTTAAACCTGCTCTATAATTATCATCGTCCAGAATATATTAATGTTGTGGCAGAGATGTGTTCAGTCATTCAGTATGACCAACTCTTCATGAATCTGTCAGCCATAGGCTCCCATTTTGATGTCATAATTTTTAGTATTTTAATATGTTTTATGGTATTTTCTTGGCAAAGATAATGGAGTGGTTTGCCGTTTCCTTCCTTCAGTAGAAGAACTCTCCATGACCAATCCATCTTGGGTAACCCTGCATGGCATAACATTGTGGTAAAGAGGAGATACATTACCATTTTCTTAAATGAGTAATGTTATTTTCAAAGAAACATCTATTTCGGTATAATTTGACAAATGCCCCTACCTCTTACTTTTTGCCTTCCTCATCCTTATTTATGTGCAAGGCCAAATAAAAGACAAAGTTGACCCTTTCTTAGACCCATGAGATTAACAATAGACTAGCAAATTATAAAGTCTTTTTACCCTAACAAAATAAAATACTCTCTCCTCAAAATCAGCAGCTGATTAATTCTGAACTAAGTGTGACTGTTTTCTATACACTATCAGCATCTATGATGTATAAGACAATTAGGAGGTCCACCTGCCCCATATAAAAATACCTCTATATGTCACCAAATGTTTCTTCCTGCTATGTCTTCTAATATATGTATGGAATAAAGCTTTATACTTATTTTATAGCAGTAAATTGAAATAATATTAATGCAACATTAGTAACAGGAGAGAAAGAAAACAAAAGAGTGGCAAATAGTCCAAGAGAAAAGAAAGAAAGACACCAAGAAAAGAGAACAGAAGGGAGGCATGCCATGGCAAGGCAAGGGACAGAAGAAGGCATTTGTTATAAGGAGACGTTTCAACTGTAGTGGCTGCAGCCTCCAGCATCTCTCTTTTCATTCCTTGTATCTCTGTCAGCTTTTCTGGTGCACCTTTCAAATTGGAGGTTTTATAGAATTTCTCCTTGATATGTCTTACATATAAATGTCCATGTGCATAGGAAAGCACCTTGGAGATTCAGCATATAGAAAACCAATATATTCCACAATTCTCCTTTGAGCTTCCTATACCTAGGAATTACATTGCAGATATCTGTCAAGCTACTCCTAGCATCAGTCTTACCTTAATCTCTATATTCTCCAGCCCTATTCCTCTTTCGTCTTTGTCATTAAAACTCAAACCAATAAGCATTTATTAAGGCATATTCCATTTGCTTTCCTATTTTCTGAGGGTACCAAGGCAAAAAAAAAAACCAATAGTTCTTTGTCTCAAGTAGCTTTTAGTAGTTTACTGGGGGAAATTATACACTCATGATGTGGGAGAAATACATGCAAGTTTGTAACTGGGTCTAGCTCAAAGAATGGGAGACTCAAATTCTGGCCAATCTAGAAAGAAAAGAATTCTATTTGACATAGAAGTGTTTTTGGTAGTAAAATAGCCCAGTAACAGGTGGAATAGGCTGGGGTCTAACCAGGTAGCCTTAGGGTTGATGGACAACCCCACGTGCTAGTAGAGTGGCCTCTTTGGAGCTGATAGTATGGAATAGCAGCTCCTCTGTAAAGTGGCAGCTTCCTCCAAGGAGTGGAACTTCCACACCCCATTGATCAGAGTTGCCATATTTATTGGGGTCTTATAGCTTAGCATTTCCTTTTCCAAACTCAGGTGGAGGTATATTTTTTGAGTTTGTTGCTTAGGGAATAAGGATTTTTCTGGAATGCCAGAGTCCCCATTGTGCAGGTTCCATGTTCCTCTATTGTCCACCTTGTCATCATTAGTTAACACAGAAGGTATCTTGCTGCCCTTCTAAAATGGGACCATGGTGGGGATGGCAAGGTGTAGTACACTGAAGGACTACTATAGGTAATTAATTATTTCTAAGACTAAAACGCTGATGCCTAATATAGAATGTTACAGGTCTAGTACACAGATAATTGAACAATTTATAATTCATGCTTGACTAATGCTGAAACTACAGATGTTGTAGTTGATATTTAACTATTGCTATCTTGTGAGAAACGCAAGATCTCAGAGTATGAGGGTTCCATTCCTGTTACTACCCCTTCACTGCCCACTGTCAGTCCACATTATATGGATAAATAAACTTAAAGACACACAAGTTGCATTTGAGGGGTTAAAACACTAAGAATGAAGGAAAATATGTAAAGTCTTATATGATAGGTACCTTTGAGTATTATTTGATATATTAAGGTTCTATGGATTCCAAGAGGCCTAAAAAGAGGGAGGACATACCAGGCATGTGATACATCCTGAGAAAAAGCCCATAGATGAGAAAAGGGAAGACAATTATTAGGGAAGACCAAGAAACATGGAATGATCTGAGTATAAATTATGTGTGAGATAAATATAAAAGCATTCTGGAATGATAGGTTGAAGTTCAATGAAGAACAGTTAAAATGCCAAGCAAAGTCATTTGAATCATATACTATAGGCAATAAAGGCTAGTAAAGAATTTTAGGAAACTGCCATAGTCTTATTTGTGTTTCAGTTTGGGAGCATTTTTGGCTTTTGCTGCTACTAAACCACCATCTTAGCTCTGCCCCCCTTACTTGTGTTTTTGGAACATCTCTTTGTCAGCCACGTAGAAGATGGATTAAAGAAGGGAGCACCTGATGGTGAAAGACCAATTAAAAGGCTATCAAAAAAGACTATCAAATAATCCCAGAGAGAGTTGATAAATATTAAATTAGAATGGAGCTTATATGCATTGGGAGAAGGGTCTAAAGGTGAGAAAGGTTATGGTTTTAGAACTGATAGAATGTGGCAAGCAGCTGAATCTGGTGATGGTGATGGAGCATGAAGATTCAAAGATGACTGAGGTTGTGAATCCAGTTGAGTAAGTGACTCATATGTCTTGGAAAGAACTAGAAAGTGGGGAAGAAAATTGTTTCCTTGTTTTGGTGAGTTGATAGCCTGGAGCAGGATGTAGGAAACAATAATAATGACTAACTTTTATGTAATACTATGGGCTAAGTATTTTTATCTCTATGAAGAAATTGAGACAAAGATAAATAATTTGTCCAAGATCACACAGCTAGCAAAGTGTCTGAAGACACATTTCACCTCAAATCTTCCCATCTTTAGGTCAAGCATTTTACTCACCAACTAGTTGCTAATGGGTTTTATTTGAGATATTAATGTGACCTTCTGCTAAAGGTAATTTGTTATTATAGCTTAGGAAATAGATGAAGGCTGGATATGTAGATGTTAGACTCAAATACAAAGCAGTGATAGTTAAATGAAAGGGAGTTGATGAGTTTACAAAGAGATAATATAGGGAGAGCAGAGGAATGAACTCAGGATAGAACAAACATTAGAATACAACCTTAGAAAGGAGGAGTGATACAGGTAATGGTCCAGGAAAAAAAAAAGTGAAAAGAGAAATAGTGAAAATACGCAGAAAAGGATGTGAAGATACTCAGTATTATGAATGCCTGGAAACAAAATAACTAGGAAAAAGAAGTAGCCAAAAGAGTCAAAGGGTTCAAAAATATTTTGTAAAAGCATGAATTCTAATAAAATGTCACTAGATTTAGCAATTAAGAGATCACTGATAACGTTGGAAGGAGCAGTTTCATTTAAAAGATGAAGTTGGATAGGAAATCAGATTGAAACATGAATGGTATATTAAGGAGCAATGACAATGAGTGCACTTTTTTCTATGAGTTGGCAAACAGAAAAGAGGGGATAATAGCTTGGGGAGATGGCAGGTTCAAACAAAGGTTTTAAAATAATGGTAAATATAGTAACTTCCTTATTCAACAATTAGGTCATTTTAAGCCTGGGAGTCATAAAATATCTCCTAAGATCCATGTGACTTTCTGTGACTTTAGAAACTTTATTTTAGATGAAAAGTTGTAAGTAGATTCACATTTACCAATACTCCAATTAGAAAAATCTCCAATATTTAAGAAGAGGTTTAATGTTCTGTCTGAATATACATATAACTTGATATCTAGTAATCCCTGGTTTCTTTGTGGAAGAGGTGTTTCATATTACCAGAAACATTTGGGTAACAAAAATTGAAGAATCTATTATAGAGCTGTTAATCAGTGGGTATTAGTAGGGCATAAAAGCAGGCCTTTTTTACCCTTTTGAATTTCCCCCAGTCCTTATGAAGGTTTGTCAAAACTGGTGACATCAAAATCAGCCTGTCTTCCTTGAGACATTTGCAGGGTTGGTGGTCATCCTTCACATCTCCCTTCTCTGCCATAGCTCGGTCCTACTTTTTCTTTCTCTGTTGACTTTTGCCTTTTAGCTGGCAGGTCTTTCTATTTCTATTTCAGTCCTTCCTCTTTACTTCCAGACTCTTGGATTCTCTCTTTAGTTCTGGGATAGCTACTCTTATTTAGACAAGTTTCTTATAGTATTTTCTTGTCTATTAAAGCAATTTTTTGTTTAATTCAAGATATTATACCTGCTCTAGTCACTCCAAATTCTGAATGATTCAATTGAAACATGTTCTGACCTAACAAAGGTGATTATTGGATACAGGGTTAATCAATGGGATCTCACCTTTACTATCTTCTCCCACTTCCATTTTACATTTTTTTTTGTATTCAGAAAAATCTGCTGAATCTGTCGTGTTTGGCAAAATTCATAGTCTCATATGCTAGATAGTTCATGAGAAATTTCATGTGGACTTTTACAGATACCTTTCTCAGTGTCTTGCTTTAAAGAGCCTCAGAATAATTCTGTATTAGATTTCATAATCAAATTGTATAATTAAATTTTTTTGCCTTTAAAAATTAAGTTTGCTATGAAAAACAAAATACTCTATCTGAATATAAAATGGCTGCCTCTCTTCCTGACCTGAGAAGAGTACAAGTCCAAAGATTTCTAGTATCTTATGCACACGCTCACCCGGCCTTTCAAGTAAGCTAATCTAGGTTTTGGAATCGTGTCTTTGTCTTACTCTGCTATAGAATTCTGGTAATAGACATTATTGTATATTTCTAGTTTAGAAAATGATTGGCTATGTAATGGAAAATCCAGGGCATCTTGATTCTCATCATGTGTATATTGATTCATTTTTTGTTTTAAGGCAGAATAGGTTTTTTCTCTAATATTCTTTAGTGTCAACATTATAGTTGACATATTGACTCTATCCTGATATCATCATTCTCCACCAGCTTCTAGAGATGGTCATCACCAATGACAAAGTATTTTTCTACATATTTCTCAGAATGGTTAAAAATTGATGAGCTTAATCTTGTGAGCCCCACCTTAGGCCCATCCTATCTCATACTTGCATTGGGTCTGCATTTTTTCTCTTGATCTAATCCTATAGTATCAAGAAATTATCCAAATATACACATATCTTTTGAATCTTCTTCAGAATTGAAAAGTCGGGTTTCTTATGCTATTTATTGTGATAAATTCAGTTGTGTATGTGAGTATGCTTCTACCAAAGCTAAGTGGAAGGTCAAAGCATGTAGATATTGAGTCTCATTATGATTTTTATAGTCTACTACTAGTACACAAAATATGTTGGAATTCATTCTAATGAAAGTAAATACTCGTAATTTATACAGGATGAGTCTGAGTATACAATACCAAAATGTCCATTTTCTTCTTTACATCAGTAATCTCTTAAGTAAATTCTAAAATTATTTCAAGGTATCCCAGGTATAGTTGAATTTATATCAGATGTCCAAGGCCAAAGACTTTATGTGGTTATAAAGGTATTTTCTTCACATGTTTCTTAGAAAATGAATTGAGTATAATGACTACTGGTGCTCCATTGTCAAAGATAGCAGTACAGGCTAAATCCTCAATTTTTACAGTCATCTTCTTATGAAATCCTATAAGATTTAGTAGGAAAATAAAATAAATTATTAGGAATAGTTGTCAAGGGCATAATTATTATTTTCAGTGACCAATACAACTTATTTTCTTTTTCCCTTAAGCTGAGCCTATGACTCACAATTTTATACCTCCAAAATTATATTTTTCTCATATGCTTGGATAGTCTATGTATGGGCATACTCTTACAAATATGATAGAAAGAGTATCTGCCCTTCTGATTATCTTCTGTTGGTGATGGTTGCATCATCAGGTCATCTTGCTTTCCATTCCTTTGTCTTATTTTCCAGAATGTTGTGCTCCTCTTAAGAAGCTTGATGCTAACTCCATCTCTCATCTCTCCTTAGGGATTCTGGGAGTTCCTTCATTCTGAGTCATCACTGTCATGGATGTTCTGCCTAGATTTCTTATACCATGAAAGGGAATATATCTTGATGGTGTTAAATTAAATATTTATCATATGTGTAGATATTAAAATTAATATACAGGACTAAATATTATATTTTATAAAGTTTTATTAATAATAAACTAACATAAAAAACTAGAGTGAAAAGGTGCTAAACTAACCCAGCCCACTCCTGAGAGCCAGAGAAGAAGAATGAGGCACAGCTTCAGAACTTATACAAGATGTGACCAGGCAATGGTAGACAAAAGGAAAAGCATTCCAGGTAATACAGAATGGAATTTTGGGTAATATAGTTTTTAGGGGTTCAATATTTTCCAACTATACATATGTTATATTTTGAACTTGTCATCTACCAACCAAAATACTTTCACTAAATCTACCAGCTCATCACTGGTTCATTTCTATACTATAACTTCCTCTATGTATCCTTTTAGGTTAGGACAACCTCAAAGTCCTTTGATGACATTTGACATTTAGGTTAAGTATATCTCATCAGAATGTAATACCTTACTCCTACTAGTTTGGAAGAATGATTGTCTTCACACTATAGGAACTGAGATTCTAGTTCCCTTCTTTTATGAAAATTTTATTTCTAGGATCAATCAATGAAACTGCTACCATTGAGTCACTATTATTGAGTAATTCGAATTTATGCATATATTGTAAAAATGTGAATCCGGAGTTTAATTTTATAGTGTCCCACAAGCACTCAAACACTCTCACTTAAGCAACGTATATTTTCACTGCCAGATGCCCTTCAAGCAGCTAAATTTTTTCTTATAAGCCAGTACTTCCCCAGTAGTATAGATCATTCCTCAAAATGATCATAAATTATGCACATCTTTGCTATTTGTAATAATGTATATAATTTAAGATCTATCTTTAGGGGAAACTTCCCTGTATCTTTCAGGGGACCCAGCTAATGTTTGACACATTGATGATGGAATTATCTTTGAATCTTCTTCCATAAATCACACTGAGTTATTTGAATTAGATATGGTTGTCTTCCATGGACAGGTAGATGAAAATATTGGGAAGATCTTTGGCCTACAGAGAGTAGACTCAATATCATACTTGCATGTGTGTTTTTCCCCTAGAAAACATCTTTCCCTAATATTGTATATAGGAGTTATTCACAAACATTTTTTCCTACTCAAACATCAATAGCTATACTAAATCACCTTTATTCATTAATATTGAAAATCGCATAACTCATCTCTCAAATAAAGAAATATGAAACCATTTCCAAGGACCATAGTCTATTGAAGCAAGTAAAGAAACAGTGGACAAAAAACTGAATTTATAGAGAGAGGAAGCAATCAAGAGAGTGTGATGCCCAGAAAAGAAGGAAGGATATGGAATTAATAACATAAGCAGATAATTTGACTTTGTAAAGAAAAAACAAAATAAAGCCTTTTCGTTTGAGGATGCAACAAATAATGAAAGAATAGAGGATGATATTGATGATATTTGCAGTTTAAAACTATAGAGATCAGAGACCACATGACAAACCAGAAAGAACAACAGAATTGAGGTATCGGAGTGAGGTTCTGGTTGAGTTTAGATAACATGGTTTTGTATTAACTCCAGTTATTATATTTTTGTGACTTTCTCTGTAGCATATGAGGAGTGGAGGAGTTTTAATGAGTATTTTGATCCAGGATGTTGGGGGTGAGGTGGTGATACAAATTGATGATTAGTAAAAATATAATATATTCAAATTTAAAAACATAGAATAAAGTTGAAATAGTGAACTATAACAAATAGGATTTGAACAAGGAAACTGAATATAGAAAAAAGATGACTGATTTGGAAAGCTGGGAGGAGATGAAGTAACTAGGGATGAATAGATGAGAGGTAATCCCTTTCTATTGTCATCTTCCTATATATATATATATCTTCCTATATATATATATATATATATATATTTCAGATTTTCAAAATACTTCTCAGTCTCCATTGCCTCTTACAAACTCCTGCTCTGCCACTGTCACATGATCTGTTTTGATGCTCAAGCAATCTGTTCTAAACTCTCATGTTGATGTTTTGGAACTTTTGTTCCTGATTTTGGTGAAGAGCTTGAATACAGCTTCTCTAAACCTTTTTTTTCTGTCATCATTTTTGGAGACTTGATTACCAATTTTACATCTATCAAACTTTGATATCTATAACTTTTTCTTTCCATCACCCACTAGGATGGTTTCTCCATTGATTTCACTTGAAATTGTTCTACCCTTAAGATCCTGAAATTTGAAGTTTAACTCCCTCAACATGGTTCCTTGACTGATGCTTTTTTAGTCCCTTAAAACTCTCATAGGTCTGCTTTCTTCTACCTAAAACAAAGACAAAAACAAAAACAAACAAAAACTTTTTTGATTCTAAAATCTTTTGATTCTAACACTCACTAAACAATTATGCTATTCCTCTCCTCTTCATTTCTGAATATCCAGATAGAAGAATATATGTACATTTTCTCCAGTTTCTCATAACTTTCTTACTCTTCAAACTCTGTCAGTCAGTATTGCTTATCTACCGTTCTACTTGAGTTCTCTTGAAAGGTGCATGCTGGGAGGTAAGATGGTAGAGTAGAAGATACTCTGCTTGTCTAAACCCTCCACACACATATCAACCCAGGTCAAGATACTTGGCAGGGGTAGCAAAGCAACAGAGCAGGGACCAACTGCACGTGGCAAATTTGACACCGGCACACAACCCAGTCCATGACATAACAAGGGGACTAGCAAGAAGGGAAACAAAATGTAGCTGGACAAAATAGCTCCAAGCCTCTCCAGAGCAAGGTATCAGAGCCATCCTTTGACTGATATGCTATTGGAAATAAAAGCAGCTGGGTTACCCCAAATACCAGAGAGGGGTATTCTGCAAGCTTGAAATAGTGCTCCTTCTATCCTTGGAGCAGGGAAGAACCTCAAAAGATAGCTGAGGCAACAGGGGGGAAAACTAGAAAAGAGCAAAAGGCAAAGAGAAAACCTGACTTTAAGAAGGTATTTTAATAACAGGGAAGATCAAAATGTCAACTCAGAAGAGGACAACAATGCCTGAAGGAAACATATAAAGTCACAAAAGAAAATATGAAAGGAGGTCATGCCCCAAAAGAAACACAGGAAAAAATGAAAAGAAATTAAAAATAAAATAATAAGAGAGCTAGCAGAAAGACAGCAGATGGAGGGGGGGAACTGAAGAAATCAACTCTCTAAGAAACAATAATAAGGAAAAGGAAATAAAGGCACAGATACATCAAAGAAAACAACTCCCTAAAAACTTGAATATATCAAATGGAAATGAATGTAATAAAACACTGAATAAAAACTGTCCTGATATCCTTGAACAAAAAGGAAAAATCAAAATTGAGTTTATTCTGTTGAACAACTCCTGATCCAAACCAGCTCCACCCAAAATAAAATACCCCAGAAACATTACAAACAAATTCCAGAACTCCCACAATAAGGAAAAAAAAATACTGCAAGCTTCCAGAAAGAAACAATTCAAATATTGTGAGGTCATAGTCAGGATTACACAGAACCTGATAGATTCTATATTAAAGATCTGGAAGGTATGCAATATATTATTCCAAAAGACAAGGGATCTAGGACCGTATCAAAGACTTATATATCCAACAAAGGTGAACATAAATCTTGAGGTGGGAAAAAATGATGTTTAATGGACTATAGGACTTAAAAAAAGAATTTATTGTGCTTAGTTGAAGTAAAAAAATCAGGGGTAACAATCATGATTTCAAACAGATCGAAAGTAAAAATTGATCTAATCAAAAGAGGGAAGGAAATTACATCATGATAAAATTGTCATCGATATTGAAACAATATCAATACTAAACGTGTATTCAACAAATGGCATAGCATCTAAATTCCTAAAGGAGAAGTTATACAAGTTACAGGAGGAAATTGTAAAACCTCATTAGTGGGAGACCTCCAACTTCCCCTCTTTGTAGATAAATTCAATTTTTAAAAATCAAGAAAGAAGTTAAGGAGGCAAATAGAATTTTAGAAAAGTTTGATATGATAGACCTCTGGAGAAAATGGAATGGCAATAGAAATTAATATACTTTTTTTTTTCTAAGCAGTATATGGCACCTACAAAAAAGCTGACCACATAATAGGACTTAAGAATCTAACAACCATTAGCAACTTGTAAAATCTGAAATTTAGCAGATGGACAATTAACTGGTTATATACATCTGTCTCTGATAATCTTCCAGAATGCTCTCCATCTTCTTAGCACAAAATGTTGTTCAAAGTACTTATTTTCATTTCTGAACTATATATTAAGAACAAAGTCATAAAGATTGGCCTATGAACTAAAATGTTCTATTCTCCAGTTCTGTAATTGCTATTAATCTCTCTGTTTCTAGACTTGCCCAGTTCAACTAAATCAATGTAATCTGAAAATGAATTTTGAGTCTTGTTCAATAGGCACCAATCATGTTCCTCCTATTAGTTATTTCTGTTTGATGTTTGCAAATACTATGAAAAATACTGATAATATTTTCCAAGTTGCATACACATACACACACTCACAATCTTATTTTATTTTTTTAATTCCTTCAAAAGTCTTTATTTGTTGATATATTGGAAATACCTGAAACTCCCTATAATGCTAGAATGAACAGCCACACAAAATTAGAACACTAATGCATTGCTGGTGGAGTTGTGAATGGATTCACCCATTCAGTATGGCAATTTGGAATTATGCCAAAAGGGATATAAAAGAATGCATACATTTTGATTCAGTAACACCACTACTAGGTCTATATCCCAAAGAGATAAAAACAAATGAGAAAGGTCCTGTTTGAATAAAAATGTTTATAGTTTGTGGTGGCAAAGTATTGGAAATTAAAGGGATATCCCTCAGTTGGGGAATAACTGAACAAATTGTGGTATATGATGGTGATGAAATACTATTGTGTTATAATGAATTATGAATAAGATGATTTCAGAAAGATGTGGAAATACCTACGTGAACAGATGGGGAGTGAAATAAGCAGACCAGAAGATTTTATACAGTAACTGCAATATTGTGGAATTATTAAATGTGATAGACTTTGCTACTAATAGCAATTAAGTGATCCAGGACAATCCTGAGGACTTCTGGAAAAGAATGTTATCCACCTCCAGAGAAAGAACTATTGGAGTAGAAATATAGATAAAAAATATGATTTGTCACTTGTTGATTTAGGTATATGTTTGGGGGTTTAGGTTTTTATGATTAGTTGCTTTCAAAAATGAATAATATGGAAATATATTTTGCATGATAATACATGTATAACCCAGATTGAATTGCTTGTCAGCTCTGGGAGAGGGGAGGGAAGGGAGACAATATGAATCATATAACTTTGGAAAACTTGTATGAAAATTTGTTATTAAAATAAAAAATTAAAAAAGGATAAACAGTCATACTCATGGACGGTATGAATATTTTCCTAGTGTTTTACTTCTTAATGTAAAAGATTGCCTTTTATTCCCATTTAATTGTTATTATCACACCAAATTATCATACTAGGATAATGTTTTACATGAATGAGGTAGGTGAGAATTAGTTACTACGCCTTTTAGTCTTACAAGGTTCACTAAGATTTCTAGTCTGGTGAAAAGCAGCCCAACTCTTAAAGATTTTATGATACAAAAAATTACTATCATCTTGTACTTGTTCTATAAAACCTTATATAGCATGCATTGCTAATATTAATTTAGAATATTGACCTAATTTGAATTGTACTTTTCAATGAACAGAGCAATTCCATTGACAGTTAAAAAAGCCAGTGTGGTGAAAAATCCATGACTATAGTAATTCTAGTGTGCAAGACATTAATTTAATATCCAATCTCACAGCCTCTTTCATTTAAGGAAATAAAAAGTATTGAAAAGCTTTTTTATTTCTCTGGTTTAAATGTTAGCATTTAACAATCTTTTAAAAAGGCAAGAGAAGCATAAAATATCAGAATAATGCATAAGATTATTATGGTAATATTTGGAACATATGGTACTGTGATCCTTTCCATAAATAGAGGAAGTGTAAGGGAGCTTTCTAGTAGTGATGGTAGAAGGAGCAGCAGCATTAATTGTTATTGTTTTATAAGTAACATGAAGTAACTTTATGTTTTAAATCTAAGAGAATCTCGAAGTAGTATTTGAGGACTTGGGGTATCTGTCAATTATCTTAGTTTTGTCAGTGATATAAAAACCAGAGGTGGTCCAGAAGCATGCAATTCTGGGTATACAAGATTACAATCTTAAACTTTGCCAGTTCCTTAACTCTAGGAGAATCTTAGTTGAGGACTGGTGTTTTGGATCTGGTCCAATATCTAAACTTTCTCATCTTCTGCAGAACATTGTTCTTCACCCAGTAGGTACTTAATAAATGTTAGATGAATCAATGATTAATTTTTTCCTAGATTATTCTCATTCAACTAGGTTAGAAGTTTGAACAGGCTTAATTAAACTCATTGCTTTGACATATGTTAATGCTTTGTTCTTTTATTAATCCTTAAACTATGAGTTTTAATTGATAATTTTTATATGCGAGAAATAATTTGTAAAGAAGGGATAAGAACCAGAATTATACCAATTTGGCTAATATATGTAATCGAAGGTTATGACTATATTCCAATCTATTTAGTTTTCTGAACCTTTGGCTTAGTATATATAGGTAGGTTTAAATTAATAATACCTTCTGAATGCTTTGATACTACTCCTGGCCAACATTCACTAGTATGTGGTTTTGTTCTTCCTCCTATAGATAAAGATAGGAAACTCTTTCAATCATTTATACATATACACAAACTTTGTCATTTTTCTAATCCTTAGCAATCATCACATAAATAATATTCATTATACAGATTATCAACAATGACTCATCTTAACAACCCAACCAAAATTCACAGATAGATATTATTTTTTCATATCACAAAGTATTTGAACAGGAAAACTCATCCTACTGGAGCTATTACATAGAAAACACTATCATCAGTTGCCCATTGGTGGAAGTTGACCTTGATGAGCTCAACCCATCACTAATGAAGGAGGCCAGGATTCCAACCTAAAACAAGAAGTAGAGACAATAAGATGTATTTGTTAACAAAACTAGCAATTTTAACAGCTAGTGAATTAGTTTTTTTTTTTAAAAAAAAAACAACAATCAAACAAAATAGAAGAGATAAGGATGAAGTTTGAAACTCCAGTTCTCCTGAGAATTAACTAATGGACATCCTATCTATGGAACTGATATCGATGTCATATCACCTGTTCTACAGAAAGGTACTAATGGTGTGCCTGATATTAGCTCCTCTTGGCTAGTGGAGTAGTTTTGAAGGCATATTAGGTGGAACCTCTGTGGAATACACATGGGAAAACACTGAGATTTAATAGAATGAAATATTGTATATGGACTTTGAATTGTTTTTGAAAGGAGTACGCACATTTATTGATCAATAATTCATTGAAGTATCAAAGATTAAGCATCTAGGGGAGTTGAAGATGTTTGCCAGGTCAATATAGGACAATCTGAATCCCAGTTAAGTAATATAGAAGATAAATAAAGATTCTTTCTTTTTTGGAATTTAAAAGCAAAGTATTTTTACAAGCATCCAGAATGTCTAGGACCACCAGAAAGTTGAAGAAAAAAGGCATAAGCTCCTTTCAAGGCAACCTTAGGAAAAGACATGAGATAAGTTAATTGAGTCTGCCACAAGCTGGACAAAGTATAACTGACTGTACCCTTATAAGGAAACTAAAGACTTAGAGAAACTAGAATTATATGTTTTATTTTGCTTTCACACTTTTTATTTTCCTTCTTTGGCTGTGGATATCCTTTTTTTTGTCTCAAGTCTTTTAGAATTATCCTGGATCCTTGCCTTGTTGATAAAAGTTAAGCAATTCACAGTCAATGATCATATATTGTTATTGTTACTATGCACAATGTTTTTCTGGTTCTGCTCACTTCACTTTGCATCATTTCATATGTCTTGTCATGCTTCATGCTTTTTGTGATCATTTTGTTTGTCATTTCTTATAGAAAATAATCTATAATATGTCATGATAATTATATGTATATATAATATGCATATATGAAGTTGTGATATATATGCATAATCTATATCTATTTTAGATATAGATACCACAACTTCTTCCGTCATACCCTAATTAATGGACATTCCTTCAGTTTTTAGTTCTTTGCCACAAAAAGAGCCGCTATAAATATTTTTGTATAGGTAGGTTCTTCCCTCCTATCTTTAATCTCTTCAGAATAAAGACCTAGTAGTGTTATTGTTGATGGCCTTTTGGGCACAGTTACACAGATTGCTCTAGAATGGTTTCATCAGTTCACAGCTCTGCCAGGAGTATAGAAATGTACTGATTTATCCATATCCCCTCTAAAATTTGTCATTTTCTTTATTTTTTGCCATGTTAGCCAGTCTGATGAGTGTGACGTGATAGCTAACGTTGAACCATCCCTGAATTTCTGACATAAAACCTACCTGGTCATAGTGTATGATTCTTGTGACATATTGTTGTAATCTACTTGCTTGAAAATAAGAGTTTAAAAAAAAAGATTAGCATGAGAATCAAAGCTAGGATAGACTAATATAATGGATTCTGAATAAGAAGAGCAAGAATTCCTATAAATATCAGGGTTTCAAAAAGAAAAAAGCTAATGCCTAACTTTCACTTCTTGGTATAAGTTATATTTTTAAGATTTCTATACCTTTGTAAATTTGTAATTATGCTTGTTATTTAAAACTCGTTTTCTTATAATGAGTAAAAAAGCAAATATGCAAATGATCCAAGTAGGATTATATTTTAATTTTAAAGGCAGCAGGGCAAGTTACAGAAAACTGTAAAATCATTGAGAAGAGAAGGCTACATGTTGGCAAGTGGGTCTGGTGACAGTTAGATGCCAGTAGAGGGCCCTGGCAAGCCAAATCATAGTTATTACTCATGGAACCAAGGTAATGGACAAAACACATAGCAATGAGGAGAGTCATAGTAACATTATAGTAAAACTGCTCTTGTTGCTTCCTTTTTCTACTACCAAAACCTTGTCTCTGATGCAAAATCCTTGGAAAGATTTAAAAACAGGGATAAAAACCACAATCTTCTGGTCATTAATATAAGGCTAGGTATATAATAGGTTAAATATGTTTGCCACTATGACAAAGGAGGCAGAGCATATATTCTCAACCAAAGAGGGATTCCTTATGGGTGGTGAGGTCTTCCAGATGCTATTGTTTTCATAATACATCATGCTTTATGGAACAAAATATAAAATATAGCCTCTCAATATCATAGTAACTCAAAAGACTATGGCCTTTTGTGCTACCTAAGGAAGACCAAGTGATTGAATAATCGATAATACTTAAACTCCATATCAATGGCTTCCAAGCTATTTTGATTGCTTATCAGAAAAATGTTTCTGAGCAATGATCCCCAATATCTATTTTCCTGTTTCTTTAGAAATAATATACAGGTAATACTATACGAATGTATTATTTAATGTCTATTTTTCTTATACTTTATGAGAGCTTAAGATTTAAAATATAATAAAATAAATATATAATAATATTAGAACCTAGAAATTGAACTTATTAATTGGGGGAATGATATGATTCATTGTGTGCTTTAGGAAAATCACAGTTGACCTTTCTGTGGGAATTTGGTTGAAGAGGGAAAAGAGTTGGGTCTGGTAAATAAATTATAGGGGCATTAAAATAATATGGAAATATGGTAATGATGGCTTTAATAAGAGTGATGGTTGTGTAAATAGGAAAACAAAGATAAAAATGAAATGATATCCTACTGAATATATATGTGGGATGAGTAAGGATGAGTAGCCAAGAATGAAATATAAAATATAAATATAAATTACTGGTGGTGCCCTTAACAAAAATAACAAAAGACACTCATGCAGAGGGGAAAGGAAGCAGACCCTCTGGTGTGTTCCGGCACACATGCCATAGGTTTGCCAACACAGTTAGAGAGCATTCAAGTGATGTAGGACAATTGCAAAGGCACCAAGATGTGAGATCAGGTGTTGTGTTAGAGGAATTTTAAGTCAGCCAGTCTTGTGGAAACATAGAATGTGCAAATAGTAAGAATAAAATCAAATTCAGAAAGAGCTAAGCAGTGAAGAAATTTAAAAGCCAAATGATAGTATTTGTATTTGATCTTTGAGGTAACAAGGAACAACAGGAACTCATTGAACAGAGATCTGACCTGATGTCATCAGGAGTTAAAATAATATTGGTATTGAATAGATTTGTTTAGTATTCAAAAGATTACTTATTTACTTGATAAGTATTCTTTGGATAAGAAAATACCTACATTATAACAAAAATGAATTGCTTTTCTAAATTACTAATCTTTTACTGGCTATAACCTCAAAAAAAATTTTTATTGGGTTCATACAGAAACAACTCTCAATAGATTGATTTGCATTCAATGGTGAAATAAGCATTTTAAGAAAATCATATGTTAATTTAAAGAGAAAAATTATTTAAAAGGTATTTTTCTTTTTAAATTTGATATAATACAAGCAGCATTCTCTCCCTATCCTGGGATGCCTGTATATTTTCTTTGGAAATTTTGTGTCTTATTTACTTAAGACCAAATTAAATGCTTAAAAGGCCATAAATTTGTGCATAGCCTATGCTCCAGGAGTATTACCACTAGGTTTGTATGCCAGAAAGATCAAAGATAGGAGGAAAGGACTTGGAGAAAACATATTTATAGCACCTCTTTTTGTGTTAGGAAAAAAACTGGAAACTGAAGGGATGCCCATCAGTTGAGAAATGGCTGATTAAGCTATATGTGTGTAATGGAATACTGTTGCTCCATAAGAAATGACAAGCATTATGATCTCAAAAAGTCCTAGAAAGACATCTTTGAATTGATGTAAAGTGAAGTGATCAGAACCAGGAAAATTTTGTACACATTAACAGCAATAATATATGATGATCAACTGTGAGTAACTTAACTATTATCAGAAATGCAAGAATCCAAGACAATTCCAAGAGATTTGGGAAAGAGGCTATCTACCACCAGTGAAACTGATGTTAGAGTCTGAATGTAAATTGAGGGAAACCATTTTTCCCTTCATTTCTTTCATGAGTTTTTTCTAACATAAGTGATATATATGTCTCATCTAACAAGATGAACATGGAAATATATATTTCATTATAGCACATGTATAATTTATATCATATTACCTGCCATCTCAAGAAATTGGGAGGATAGAGAGGAAGAAAATCTGGATGCAAAATGTCAAAAAACAATTATTAAAAATTCTATCTACAGTTAATTTAAAAAAGATTAATATATTAGAGAAAATTACAAAATGTAAATTAAATGGTTTTGATTATATTAAACTAAAAAGTTTTTGTATAAACAAAAACAATGTAGTCAAAATCAGAAGGGAAACAACAAATTGGGAAAAAAATCTTTATAATGAAAAACTCTGAAAGGGGTCTAATTACTCAAATATACAAGGAGTTAAAGCAATTGTATAAAACATCAAGCCATTCCCCAATTGATAAATGGGCAAGAGACATGAATAGGCAATTTTCAGGTAAAGAAATCAAAAGTATCAATAAGCACATGAGAAAGTGTTCCAAATCTCTAATAATTAGAGAAATGCAAATCAAAACAACTCTGAGGTATCACCTCACACCTAGCAGATTGGCTAAAATGAAAGAAGGGGAGAGTAATAAATGTTGGAGGGGATGTGACAAAATTGGGACATTAATGCATTGCTGGTGGAGCTGTGAACTGATCCAGCCATTCTGGCTGGCAATTTGGAATCATGCTCAAAGGGCTATAAAAGAATGCCTGCCCTTTGATCCAGCCATACCATTGTTGGGTTTGTACCCCAAAGAGATCATAGATAAACAGACTTGTACGAAAATATTCATAGCTGTGCTTTTTGTGGTGGCAACAAATTCGAAAAGGAGGGTATGTCCTTCAATTGGGGAATGGCTGAACAAACTGTGGTATATGCGGGTGATGGAATACTATTGTGCTAAAAGGAATAATATACTGGAGGAGTTCCAGGTGAACTGGAGAGACCTCCGGGAACTGATGCAGAGCGAAAGGAGCAGAGCCAGAAGAACACTGTACACAGAGACTTATATACTGTGGTAAAATTGAATGTAATGGACCTCTGCACCAGCAGCAATACAATGACCCAGGACAATTTTGAGGGATTTATGGTAAAGAATGCTACCCACATTCAGAGGAAGGACTGCAGGAGAGGAAACATATAAGAAAAACAACTGCTTGAACGCATGGGTTGGGGTGGTCATGATTGAGGGTGTGGACTCGAAACTACCACACCAATGCAACTACCAACAATTTTGAAATTGGTCTTGATCAAGGACACATGACAAAACTAGTGGAAATGTGCATTGGCCATGGCTGGGGGGTTGCGGGGGGCGAAGGGGAAAGTAGGAGCATGAATCATGTAACCTTGTTAGAAATGAATATTAATAAATGTTTGAGAAAAAAAAAGAAATCTGAAAATTTCTCTAACCTCAGGGTGAAAGAATCTGTACTGACAGTTGTCTCTGCATTTGATTAGACCTGTTTCCACAAATGAGACAGAATTTCCATTGTATGCAATTGGCAGTTTTGTAGAATGCAGTCATATCATAAGAAGGAAGACCTAAATAAGAAAACAAGAATGCATGAAGATATTCATAATTGATGTTATAGACACCCACATCAGGATTCTATTTCAGAAGCTATCCTATTCCCACCCTTGCAATTTCGTAAGTCTGCTGGTCTTCCTTGATCATTGCTAGGAAAAAGCAAACATTTCTCCCTTTCCTCTCTAATTTCACACCATTCTACATGATTATCTCAAGCTCTGTGATATGACATGAGTCTAGGAAGTTTCTAATGTAGAATGAAGATGAGCCTCTAACTTCCTTCACCTTTCATTCTCATCTTCCCCATATCAAATATGGACAAAACTTCATCCTCTTCTCCCTAGAGGTCATTACTCCAAAATCCCTCTTCCTTTTAATTTTTTTTCCCATTTTTTCCAGTCTTTATAAGTTACCAGACCCATTCTCCAGTTGAAATTCTTTCTGGAAAACATTATTTCTCATAAGATTTTCACTGGAGTAGGAACAAGTAGAAAAAAATATTACCATATCCTGTAATTACACGATTAGATTACCTTCTTGAAATCTTCATATAAAACTACTAAATGTCTCACTCTGGTTTCTCAAATAATTTGACTTCTCCAATCACTCTTATGAAAAAACTAGACACAAAGATTAGATAATGAAATGCTTTCAAGATGAGCATTTTTCTTCTCTTATATTGCATGCTCCATGATGAAGTTATAAGAAAATCATATTGACTGATTTCACTTGGCAATACAACCTTTAGGAGAAGACCATGCATCAAGTCTGTCATTCATACATATGATGGATAGTTGTATGTACTGTATTTTTGTAATTGACTTTAAAATGTCAGGGCATCATTTTTCAGTTCTTGTCTTAAAATAATGGAATATTTAAGAACTCTAAAGGCTTTGTTAGATAATGTAAAATGTCATGTTCCCTGATGTTAATTAGCTTGTGTTTTTCAACCAAGTAGTTTCAGAACTATGCCATCAATTTTGATGAAGAGAACTTTAAACTTTAATATTTTGAAAAATGTAGCATAAGCCATTTAACAGATGAGAAACTGGCTAATACAAAAAAATTCATAAGATTATTTTGAAATAACACTCATATTTTACTCTGAAACCTTATCTAAAAACTTAAAACTCCTTAATCCAAAAAAGGAACCTGGACATATTGGAAAAAAACACTTTATTCATCAAGTATTTTAAATTTTTCACAAACTGAGTGGAAAAAAAGTGTGAAACAAATGATGAGAAGAAAAACAAATCTCCCCAAATTCCAAAGTATTCTGGACATGATATAACAAATTATAGTTATTTCTATAAGGTTTAGAATTTTTTTTATTTTACCCAAAAATGATATATTAAATACTTAGCATGTCTCTTATCTGGATAGTAATGTATTTATCTCAAAATGTCAATCTCTCTCTCACATTTTATCTCTACTAATTTATCATGGCATCCTAATTTCCCAAAGTGGCCCTGACATTTCATATATCATCTGAGAAATTGATTATTTTTGACCAAAAATTCTTTGGGCCAAGAATTTTTAAGAAATTATCTTTGTAAGACAATAATATATATCACAATAGATGATTAATGGGGGGGAAGTAGTAAAAAGAAAAAAGAATCAATGAATCTTATCTAACAAAATCATACATTTGCAAGAGCCTTCTCAAAGGCTATACAGACCAATAACCACAGAAATATGTTTTTTCCTTCTTCAACTTTTCTTCAAACAGCTTTTGCTTGAAGACTTTTAGTTATTGGACAATCTCTACAAATTGAAGTATTCATTTTATTTTTGGACTAATTGTTATAAATTTTGGACTAATTGTCTAATTGTTATAAAGATTTGGTTGTTCAGTCATTTCAGTCATGTATAACTCTTCTTGATACTATGTGGAGTTTTCTTGGCAAAGATACTAGAGTGGTTTGCCATTTCCTTCTCCAACTAACATTACAGTTGAGAAGATGAGGCAAATAGTGTTAAATGATTCATTCAGTGTCACATATCTAGTAAGAGTCTGAGGCTAGATTGGAATTCAGATCTTCCTGACACCAGGCACAGTGCTTTATCCACTGAGCCACCTAGCTCCTTCTTATGGTTACTCTTTTTAAAAAATCTTCCAAGATAGTATCGCATACTTCCTCAAATATCTCTGATTTTTTTCAGGAAACCATACTCACTTCCTACCAAATGATTCTATTGTGACCTGTTTTCCAATCTTTCTACCATTCTGTTACCCCCTCCTCTGGTTACTGTTCAAGTTGTAGAGATGGCCAAATTATAGCAATACTTGTGCAAAAAATCATATAGGGAAAAATATTAAAACAGAAAACCACAAGTGTTTTTGATTATTTTTTAATGTAAACAACTAAGGAATCTTTGGTATTCATTAATTATGTAGGAAAAACTTGGGCACCAGAATGAAATATAGCAATATGTCTAAGCTGTTGGTTATTTTCATTAAGTAAATAGCTGTTAACTGAAAAAAATTATATAAAATGAAAATATTTGTCTCCTGGCGTAAGGTAAAGATGGGTAAAAGCCATATTTATCTGGGTAATTAGAACTGCAGAGGAAGCACATCAATTTCAGGCCTGGAAATTAGGTAATTCTGTCAATGAACTTTTTTTGAGAGAAAAGAAATCAGTGCTGTGATTGGCCTGTTCAAGGAAAAAAATGGACAGCTAAGAACACTTGCTTTTTATATTACTATTCGTATTTCTGTTAGTAAGAAAAAACAGTCCCTCTTCAAAGTTTCATAAGTAGAAGATTTCCTTCTTTAACATGAATTCCTAAACCTTTGGAAGAATTTTCTTTTCTCTTTCTTTCAGCTTCACCAATGCTTTTAATATGGCTTACTTCTAGACTCATATCCTTCCCTGTTTTATTTATTTGTTTATTTTCTTGGTCCTTATCCTTACTTTCATCTTATTCCTTCCTAGCTCTTCCTAGCTTCAGACTATGATAATACTATCATTAATTTCCTAGATCAACCTTAAAATATTATCATTTAAATGGCATTCCAAACAGTTTTAAAATGACAAAATTAACACCATAAGGTAACAGATTTAGAACTAGAAAAGATATTGATGAAAATGATGATGAAAGTAAGGCCAAGTGAACTTGTGACTTTCCCAAGCAAACTATTATGATTACATTGCCATTTTAAAAAAGGAATTCCAAAGAATTCAGAGTGCAGAGTAAACAAAATTTTGGAGAATAATGTAGAAAGGATGCAAGAAAGTAAGTTGTAGGTGCATATTTATTTATATCTTTATCATTTATCTCTGTATTTATTTCCCTATATGTAGTTCATATGGGGGGAAAAGTGTTCTACATGAATTTTTTTTTTTGCTTTCTGAAAACATACATACCTAAAATACAAAGACTTTTGTGATAACCTTCCATTTTTTTGGTGAGTAATATTTTGTGCTCATCAATTTTATGTTGTTTATCACTCTGGAAATTCTAATTCTTCAGGCTTGATCATAAATTATTGATAGATTCCTTCCATATAACCTACAGAATCATTGTCAGGGTTTGATCTATCCTAATCCATTATTTTACTTTCAGACATTTAAGAGAGGCCTGTCAATGGAATCTACTAGTAGCATTCTCTCCATTTGTTTCTTGCCATTTTTACCTGCCATAAGGCATCTGCCTGCCCCCATTTTAAAAATAAATTTAGCACATGGTCATGGATCTATAACTTATTAGATCATTTAGTTTCTTTCTGGATTATTAAAGAGCCAAAAAATGTGCTTTTAGAAAGAACTCTACATGATTGATTGTAAATCTATGACAAAGAACAAAAATCAAACCTTCCTTTTTTATTAATAGCATTGCCTGAACTACTACCAAAGAAATTAAGACCAGATTTTTTTAACTTATCTCTGGCATGACAAGACTCTTATCTCATAGCAATTTTTCTAGATGGTAATCATATTCTATGTAGAAATGACTGAAACAGTATATTTCTACCTTTCCTTGAGGGAATTATTGTATTCCTATGGAAATAAGAAAACTAGATTTTCTTTTCTTGAAACAAATATACTATATAAAGTCTTCTTTTTATGAAACCCACAGTTATTCTAGAGAAAGCAGTTTAACCATACACAAGTGAACAACAAAGTGAATGAAAAATATATGATATACATTTCCCAGATTGTAACAAACAGCTGCATAGACACACCTCTTAGCCTCTCAAACAGATATGCGTGTGTGTTCTGAGAGGACTAGCATCTCTGCTGTGAACACTTGCCAAGTCCTTTTCAGAACTGCCCATCAACCTTTGCTTTCCACCTTTGAACCAAATCTCACCTATGGCTACAAGAAGCTGTAGCATGCATATCAACCACACCTCTGTAAAACTGACTGTGCCAACTGGCAGAATGAGAACAATTTGTTCAGCCACGAAGGCATCTGTGGAAGGCTTAGAGCTTGGTCAAACATTGTAGATGCTAAGGTCATCCACTGCATCCCAGGACATCATCAGCCATCTTGACTTTTGTCTTGCCACAGGATTGCAATGACTCTGGAAGAGAAAGTGAGCCTGATAGCATTGTGCCAGGTGGCTTCACTTAAATCCAATTCATGCACAATTCAAAAAATCATCCAGGAGGGAACCTCTTTGATGATGTAGTCCAAGTCATACATGTAAAAGGATGTACTCTGCCACATACCTGACCAGGGGATTACCTTTGAAGACCTCCTGTGAAGATCAATCTAAGATAATCCTCCTTCTGCCTTTCCTTTTTTTGACAGATTTAATTATCAGGAAGTTTTCATTTTCATCGAGAATGAATTTCTCTTTATTGGAACTTTCCCTTTCCACCACGAAATGTCTCTAGTTTGAGACTCTGAGTTCAAGCAAAACAAATCTTAAACTTCTTCCATATGACAGTACTTGGAGGCTATTATTAAAATATCCCTATACATGTGTGATTTTATGTGTATAAATATATTTGTATACAGATTATATATTTTTATGTTTTGTTACATATATTATGTATTATATAATACATTATATATATAATCACTCAAATGCACACATCTATGTACCTTTATACACATATAGAGATTAATTAAATTATTTCTTTGTTTATATATCTATATATACTGTTATAATGATATGTACCTTTATACAAATAAATGTCATATATTTATATTTACAGTCCTCCTTATTACTTCTACAAAACCAACTGAAAATTTATCCCAATACATGAAAGCTCTATCACAAAAGACAACTAGTATCTAACTGTCTTGAGTGCTGGCACAGGCTGTCAGGGCTGACCCTCTCTCCTGCTGTGACTCAAGAGTATGCACCTAAATGCTTCACTTCCCAAGTGATTGTCTTTTCATGTCTCCTGAGTTAGCTAGAGCATAGATTGCCCGGATGCTATTTCAGCCCTGTTGGTTGCTATAGCCCTGAGTAAGTGTTGTCTCGATCCTGATACCCATCTTCTGCTATGAAGGGGGGTGGCCATGCTGAGATTGGTGCTACAGTAAAGGAAAAGAAAACTTAGAAGATGATATTCCCAAAGACAAAAGGAAAAAAAAATAACCACGAATTCCTTATCTGGAAAATAAGACAAAACCAAACCAATATAATCCTAAATGGGGGGAAAGTCTTTAATGAAATAGAGATCTTTGAAGAATTTTTTATGAAAGAGCCTGAATAGTATAGAACTTGTCCAATGAAAATGCAGGAATAAAGAGATACAAGTAAAGGTAAATGAAATTGATCACTTGTAAGGCATTATATAATAAGGAATTTTTTACATTCTAATGTGGGAGAAAAAACCAAAAGCATCTTCTAGAACCTTAAAGTATTCAAAGGTCATGGAGGAAATTAAAGACAGGAATAGGGTCTAGGTATCTTTTTTTTTTTCTACTGTCTTGGTACTCTTAGGAAAAGAAAGAAATTAGGATTAATAGGGAATCTTAGGGAAGAGAAAAAAAAAGATAGAACATACTATTTAAGTTCATATGAGATAAAGAGTATACAAATATGAAAGAATGATGGAGGGAATGAATATTTTAGCATTCAAATAAGCCTTCATATTGATTGAATCATTTGATCTAAAGCTAGATATAATATATAGTTTGATACTGAAAGACATTACTTTAAAATCATCAGAGGAAAATGCTGTCGTAGGGAGAAGGGGGAGGAAGTCCTATATTAGTGAAAGTCAGAGAACAGAATGTGAAGGGGGAATAAAAGAAGGAAATAAAGAATGAAAATAAATAATTATGGAGGAGTTTAGAAAAAGGGGCAACACATCACTTCAATTAAAATCAACTACTCTTAAATAGTTTTTTACTATCTTTTCCTAACTTGTTAAAGAGTTGGGGGATATAAAGAAGAAAAATATATGAAGAAAGGATAAAGGGAATATAAATTGAAAAATTATAACCATGAACATGATGAAATTAACTCACCCATAAAAAGAAGAAAGTCAAATCACTAGTAAAATACAAATTTTTTGTTTTAAGAACTACACTTGAAACAAAGATTCACATATTTAAAATATGAGAAGAATCTATTATACCTCAATAACCTTTGAAAAAGCAATCCTGACTTCAGAGAAACTAATAAAAATAAATATATTTAAAATATATAACCAAAGAAACATAATTTTTCTGAAGGACATCATAGATAATGAACATTTAACATATTTCCGTTGGTGTATATGTGTGCATGCCCTATGTAAACATATAGTTGTATGTACATATGAGTATAATATGCCAAAGATGTGCTTATGTGCAGATATGTAAATAGCAGATTATTTAAATACTTATAAGAAAAGTTAATAATATTATAAAAAGAAATCAGCATCAATACTTTAATAATAGAAGACTTTGATGTAATCCTTTTACACATTAAAAAAAACCCTAAGAAAAAAGCAACAATAAGGCTGTTAAGAGCATGAATATAGTTTTAGAATAGTTTATTGTGATGGATCTCTGAAAGGAATCTGTATATTTTTTTCATCTGGGCAAGGGGTCACCACAAAAACTGACTTCATTGGAACATAAAATCTCACAAAAAAAATACAGAAAATTAGAAACATTAAGTTCATTCCCAGTACCCACAACATAACAAGCATTATACCCTATACATTTATTCTCCTTTGGAGGAAAGGATTCAAAATTATTTGAATGGAAAGAAGATTGATTTAAGAATTGAATTGGCAAGTCAAAGATATATAACAAGGTTATGAATATCACTGATTAGAAAAGTGGGACTGATGTGAATACAAATGGGAAAATTTGGAGAAATGGCAGTGATTGTTTTTTGGAGAAGTAGGGTTGAAAACAATAGATATTGAGGCCCATTTTGGTTGTTTGAGAGGTTTTAGGGAAAGAAACATGAATGCAGTTGGCGGACGAGAACAAAAAGCATGTAAGTGAAAAATGTAGAACATAATAGGTATGGACCAGAAAGAAAAAGTCCATAGTACAGGAGGTACCCAGTAATTCTTAGAAAATCTGTTATTGGAAGACAAAGAACAAAAGACATGATCTCAAATATTTAGAAACCAATAGATAATTTGGTTAATAAAGTTTAGTTTTGATAGATAAAGTTTGATTAATAGTTTGGTAAATAACGAACATTAAATTAAGAATCAAGCCAGTCAAATCCATCCTCCTGTACATTTCTTAGATTCCGTTAAATGGAACATCTGAATGGAATTAGGCAATAAATAACTCTTATTCACAAGAAATAGATCTAATAGAAGGGAGCAGGGATAGTATTTTATATCCATAAAGGCTGTACCCACCGGGTCCACATCTAGGCAGAGACTCACCATGATTGATCACTAGACACCCTCCCAAAGTGTACGCTCTGCAGGGAGTAGAAGGCAGGTTCCTTGACTGGGCACACCAGCCTTCACCTCCCTCTGCACTGAATCCTGTGCATCCATTCCGACTCCATGGTGTGGAAGCTGCAGGGAGGAAGCCTAAAGCCTACTGACGTTCCCAGGTTAGACAGAGAGGATAGTAAGGGAAACTGACCAGTCTGTGCACCATAACTGGAGGCTGATGCCCAAAATGAAGAGGATGTCTTCCAAGAGTGCCATGTGTGTAAGGAAGAGGGAATTGGAAACAAAGTTGATATTTTGAATATTACTAGTATAAGAAGTCATTTTGGTCAAATCCCTTTATTTTATAGATCATGATAGGAAGTCCAAGGAGGTGCCAAGTACCTCACTTCATATATGAAGAACTGTAGCCCAGAGAAGTAATGGATAGGACTACATGCCAGGATTCCTGTAACTCGAGTGCCAAGTATTGTATGCTTGGAATTTCATTTTATTGGGAGAATAGTGTGCCACACCTGTGTTTTAAAGGAAACACTGAGGGCAAATGTCATAATTAGTTAATTAATTTTAACTAATAAGGAATAATTTATTATTGAAGTAGAGAAGTAGAAAAGTGATATAGTGTAAAGAATGCTGAATTTGGGGTAAGGAAACCCTCTGTTCAATTTGGTACTATGAAAAAGTCTCTTAGCCTATTATACTTCAGTTTCCTTATGTGGGAAATGAAGTGTTCTGTTAAATGATCACTAAGGTCCATTCCAACTAATCATTATTGGAACCTTGTGAAAAAGTGACTACAACACTTTGGAGTTCCTATGTATAAATGAAAGTTTTTCTTTATGTATTTGACATATATTAAACTTCAAGAATATATATCTCTTTTCCTTCTTTCCTTCTTTCCTTCTTTCCTTCTTTCTTTCTTTCTTTGTTTTGTTTTGTTCTTAAGAGAAAATACATTTAGGCTCTCACAATCAGAAAGTCTTAAAGAGAATTTAGCCTAGAGGAGATGAAAGACTAAAAAAAAATCTAGTCTATCCAATCAGAAATAATCTTAATGAGAAAGAAAACAGGAATGTATTTTAAAAACCAGTGTAACTGCACAGGGGAAGTCTGATGATTTTTTAAAAGATGAATGAGAGAACATATAACCAAAGGTGAACATGAAAGAATGACAAAGCATGCTTTTGAGAGTAGTAAGAAAGCTAAAATCAAGAATTAAGTGAAGCTCATTAAAAAAACAAACATAAAACAAAAGATCACAGATGGAGGTTAGCTTTGCTACAATACAAGAGAGGAGCTATAACAGATGGAAAATTTGGTAACATGCTTGTGTATGAAAAAGAAGAAGCAAATTTGGTGGATTCTTATTTTAATTTTATTTTTTTCATCAAGGAAGAATAGTAAATATTTAGATAGAAAAATGGTAAGAAATGAGTTCAAGTATATAGAACAACAATCTTGGAAGAACTTGCATATTTAGGGTAGAAAACTATATAGCTTATCTTTAAGAAATACTAGTGAATATAAGGACAAAAATAAATAAACATTCATAATATTTCAGGCATTGTGCTAAGTGCTGAGAAGAGTTATTGGAAATATAAGGCCAGACAAATGCTCCAATTTGCTAAAATAAGAGAAAAGTGTATCTCAGGAATATCATTTCCTTCCCTGATACTAAAAAGAAAAGCATCAAACATGATTCCACTAAAAGAAAGAGATGGATGTTGACCTCCCTTTAATTTTTATGAGTTACTAAATGGGTAGACAGGGTCAATTATATTAATATAATGGATGTAGATTTCAGCAAGTTATTACACAATTTTTTTATTCTTTTTCAGCCTCATCAATCCTTGTCTATGCTTTCATATGATCATTCATAGAGAATTTACCAAAGATATTATATTTAAGCTCCTGAAAATGAATTCTCCCAAATTTAATTGGAACTGAGATCAGCTAATAAATAGTACTTTTTTAGACTACACAGAATTTTAAGTTTATAACCAAATTCTTTACTAGCGATAACTAGACAAATTTATGATTAATCTTTTGGTTTTGTTGTCTTCTTCATTCTTCCTATTCCAGTGCCTTATTTGCTATTTGAGCAATAAGACTGAGTTTTTCCAATCATTCTGTGTAATTTCTCCCTATATCTATGACTTTTGGTGATACTAACTCAAATAAAATCAGATTCTATGGATTTTCAATATCCGAGAATACATTTAGGCCACAAAAGATACAGGTTATATCCTCTTCACCTACCATAACATGAAAATAAGATGATATTATATATAAAGCTGAAACTTAAACCTATTTTAACAAAGTGTAGACTTTTCCATTCAAATTAGTTCCCTTTTTCTTTCCAAAGCATACATGAAATCCCATTCCTATTTATATTTTTGAGAGCATAAATGCAACAAATATTAAATATCTATCATGTGCCAGACACTGTAACTGAGGCATCTTCTCAATGGACTTTCTTTTTTACTTCTTTGTCTAGACTATAAGAGTCTTACTTGCCTCACTGCATCTTTTTCTTCCTTTCTCCAATCAATTCTTGACAAGGCAACCAAAATAATCTTCCAAATATATAGGCATAATCATAAAATCATCAGTAGTTCTCTCTTTCCCCCCAAATAGAATGTGCATTCATCAGCCTGGTATTGAAGGCTGTCAGCAACTTACCCTTGCAGCCTTATTTCATTTCAGTTCGATTTAATAACCATTTATTAAACATGGCCCATTTGTAAAACCCTGTCCTTGACACTCAAGATGCAAAAACAAAACAGTCCCTAAACTCGAGGACCTAACATTTTGCTTTAGGATACAGCATGGTATGAAAACACAAGGAAATTTGAAGAAAGAGAATGTCTAATTGACACCACTCTCCTTTATTAATTTTTGTGTTTCTGCCAATTCGACTATCCATTATGCCCTAGGCTAATGCTGTTCTGAATTATACTCATCCTCTAATGGGTCAGGAGAGGATTCAGAGAAGGAACCCAGGACCTATGATCCTCTAGTTGGTGAAAATATGTATGATATTACATTTTGTTATGACTTAATTTATAGTCATTGTCTAATTCTTTTTAGCCATTCATGTTGAAGTCTTTTCTTGCTCCAACACACACACACACACACACACACACACACACACACACACACACACACACACACACACACTGTTAACTCTTCAATCACAGATTTAGAAATCTGGAAATCACCTCAAAGGCCATTTAGTCCAACATCCTCATTTTACAAATAAGGTACCTAGGAGGTCATACTGGTAGTAAGCATCAGAAATAGGACTTGAAACCAGGTACTCTGACTCCAGAACCAGTGTTTGTTCCAAAATATCACATTTTTATTTAATCGTGCACACTCAAATCTAAAACTTTCACTTCCAGGCCATGGGAATTTTTATGGCTCCATAAGGGTCAGAAGACAGAAGAAGCCTGCCATTTGGCAGAGCTGCCTGTTTTTACAACTACAGTTTTGATCTCTAGATTAGGTTCCTCCATATCTTAGTTTGGTTTAGACATATGGAAAAATTGTTTCTCTTCTCCCTCCCCTATTATATTCTTACTGAGATTTTCACAAATGATCTTTCATAATGTGAAAGCAGTTCCAAACCTTGTCGAGTTGTGTGATTTATCAAAATTTAACATTCTCAGTTATATCAAACCACTCATGCCATAAACAAGGAGTAAAACATTTTACATCCAGTCACTAAGGCATTCTATCATTCTCTGATGTCTCCCATTAGTCCCTGAAGGCTAAGGACCTCTGCTGTCCAAATATGGAGAACAAATCCCTTTCTCCTTCACTTGTCTATGAACATACATGTCTGTCAGAGCTATTATTTAATTTGTGTATTTGAAACCTACATCAAGAACTTTCCAAACATGCCTTCCATCACAAATATCAAAGGGCTCAGATTTAATTTTGAGTCATATAATTGACTCTAGATATTCAACTCTGAAGGGTAGTAGCAGTGGTTTAGACAAAATTTATCACTTTGCTTCCCATTAATGCCACTCATTTCACATTACTTGGGGGAGGCATAATAATCCTGAATTGTATCATCAGCCTCATCATACAGGTACAGAGCTACTATGTGGGAGCTTTTTCTAAATGGCTAATAGTTAATAGTTGCTAGTAATTAATCAACTAATTAATCAACTATATTTCTTTAAGTTCCTTCTCCAAGGTAATCTTTACTAAGACAAATATCATGAAAAACAATAGTTTGCTCATTTTTTTACTGAAGTAGGAGAGCTATCCTTTCTCCCTTTCCAACTAAGGAAGCTAGGATGCAAAGATGTAAAAATTGCTCAATATCACACAGCAGGCTAGTGTCAGAATCAGAATGCAAACTCGGGTCTTTTTAATCTAGATAGTTAGATACTCTTTCCATTGCACCACAGCTCATTTCAGTAAAGTAACAAACACTTCAGTGTTATCAAATAACGTGAGAGCAGAAGGTTGGAGGCTGTCATAAAGTCATAGAGCAGGGACATCTGAATACCTGAAGAGAGTGGTAGCTGGACTTCTTTCCTAAAGGGAAGGGCAAGAAGGGGAAGGAGGGCTCTTCTTCCTGACATTGCTTTATGGTTTTGATTGCTAGCATCTTCAGCTTTGGTATTGTTCCAACTCTTATTCTAGAGTTCATTAAAACAGGAGATGAACTTTATATCTTTATAATAAGGCACTACTTCCCTAGTGTGAATAATAAGATGCCTCTTGTTTCTCTATGGTTGAGTTCCTGCCTTGGTTCTCCTTTAACTAGACCAAACTTTTAAATATCCTCTCCAGAAATGAGGCTCTTGCTTTTGGATTCCAATCTCTAAGACTCAGGTGACAGCAAAGGGTTATCAGTGTTAGTCTGGATAGTTTAACAGGATCTTCACTCAAATTTGGATTTCCTTCTTACCTTCATGTCTTAGAATCCTAACCTTAATTGAAAATTCAGCTCAAGTGCCACCTTCTGCATAAATTGTTTTTACTCTCCTCAACAATTAGTACTTCCTCCCCTACAAATCACTTGGAATTTTTATTATATGCACTTATTTATGCACATATCCCCTCTTCCCAAAGAAGGAAATTGCCTTTAGGCAAGAATTATTTCATTTTTGTCTTTGTACTCTTCATACCTACCTCAGAGAATATAGCAGGTGGTTAATAAATTCTTGTTGATTGATTACCATTTAGTAAAGGAGGTAATTTTTATTTACAGGGACATTCACTGAAATGGGTTACATCAAACCAAAGACAGTTGTGACTGTCATAACTCCTAAAAACCTGAACATATGGTAGCAGCTTCTGCTAGTGGTAGAATGATCGGTTGGGTGTCTGGCTGATGTACAGCTATCATTCTCAGCAGCCTTACAGCTTGGACCAGAATAAATTGTTGCCTAAGATATTTCTCTGGCATCATTACAGCTTGGGACTTGCTGTTCAAGGTATTGGACAGGTTCTTATACTTGTTTTTGGTTAAGTCTAACTCTTTATGACTCCTATTTGGGATTTTCTTAGCAAAGATATGTAGTTTGTCATTTCCTTCTCCAGCTTAATTTACAGATAAGGAAGCTGCAGCAAATGTGATATAAATATCTGAGGCTGGATTTGAATGTAGGTCTTTCTTACTTTAGGCCAAGTCTAATATTCATTGAACTTCCCTAGCTACCCATGAAAGAATTTAGAAATATTTGATTGTTGTCATTGATTTTTCTTTCTTGAGCCTTTTGCTTTACAACATGGTTTAGGTTCATGGAGATGCAGTTATTTGTAAAATCACCAAAGTGTGAGGGAAAATATTTCATATACTCTACAAGTATTAATTAATCTAATATATCATCATTCTCCCCCTTCTCTTCATTGTCATCCTCATAAAGGTAAACACATTAGATGGATATTAGAACACGTACCCCCATGTCAAAGATATTCTACATCCAAATTGCTTTCCAGGTTGGGCCTGAATTGAACTGTTAGAGCTTTAAGAGTTGATCACCCTTTTATAGTAGTGTCTTCACTGTCATAGTTGGTTAATTTAAGTAAGTAGAAAATATAGATCTGCCATTTTTTAGCTCAGAGCCTAAGAAATTTTTGTATTTTCATGCAGTATTATGTGGAAATGATAATCTATTGATTACCTCCAATTTATCTCAATGCTATTTTATTTGTCTATAGGGTAACAAATGAGAAAAAAAAACTGTGTCATAATTCTGAGTTGAAAACGGACTTTGTGGGTAAATAAAGTCAGTGATCTCATCTTTCCCCGGCTGTAATGACAAACAACTCATGTATATTCAAAGTTGTTTTCATGGGCTTTTGACAGTTAATACAAATCATTGATTAACAAAACCCACATATTAAAAATGTCAGTTAATATCTGAAAAAGTCTAGTACAAGGTCTAAGCATTAATTGATCTTATAACTAATAACCTTAGACAAAAATTTCCTAAAAAGAGATCTAAAGATAAACAGAGTTGTATCTCTGAGGCATTAAATCTGAGGATCTATTATTGACATAAATTCCTAGAAAAGCAAATATTGTTAATAAATTCCTCCTTTTTTCATCTGACTCTATGATCTTTTCTGTTGTCTTTATTTAGAATCAGGTTTTAGTGAAGCTGTGTACTTAACACTCCAAGGAGGGTAAGAGGAGCTCTTAAGCTAACCATTCTCCTTATCTATCACTGCTTATACACAGATAATTAATAACTAGGACTAGCCCTTCTAACATCGTACCATAGCTATAGATCCAACCAAAAAGTTTATATGAGATGACTTGAGTTTACAGGAAATGATATACAAGTGATAAATAAAATTTCATCTTTTCAATTGTTAATTTTGGTGGTGGTGGTATCCTTGTCTCCTCCATGAGTTTGTGGGCTTTTTGAGAGTAGAGATTGTATTTTTCCCTTCAAACCTCTAACATTTAGTATGGTGCCTGACACATAATAGGCCCTGAAAAAATGCTTGCTTATTTGACAAACCAGAAATGGTGACTGAGAGTGTGAAGTACAAATTGTAATATTGTCATTTTAGGATATTACTTCCCTAGACAGCATATACTTAATGAAAGACATTTTTAAAGAGAACTATACTATATTGAGGGTTAAGGGATGGTTTCTTTTAATTGTGCATTTACCAAATATGAGATAGGAAAGTCCTTTGGCATTATTAAAATGTAATTTACTTTGATTTACACTCCCTTTTCTTCAAGTAAATGAACATTTTTTGATTAATTTTTTATTTTTAGAAAAATTTTCCATGGTTACATAATTCATGTTTTTACTTTACCCTTCACCCCCACAAACACCCCCCTCCCCATTACTAACTCACATTTCCACTGGTTTTAACATGTGTGGTCAGTCAAGACTTATTTACATATTATTGATAGTTACACTGCTGTGATCCATTCAGGTCTACATCCCCAATCATGTCCTCATCAACCCAAGTGTTCAAGCAGTTGTTTTTCTTCTGGGTTTCCTCTCCTGTAGTTCTTCCTCTTTTTTGCCACCACAAAGAAAACAGCTATAAATATTTTCGTACAAGTCTGTTTATTTATGATCTCCTTGAGGTACACACCCAGCAATGGTATGGCTAGATCAAAGGGCAGGCATTCTTTTATCTCTCTTTGGACATAATTCCAAATTGCCATCCAGAATGGTTGGATCAGTTCATAACTCAATCAGTTCATAACTCCATCAGCAGTGCATTAATGTCCCAATTTTGCCACATCCCCTCCAACATTCATTACTCTCCCCTGCTATCATTTTAGCCAATCTGCTAGGTGTGAGGTGGTACCTTTTGTTATTCCAAATAAACTTTGTTATAGTTTCTTCTAATTCAGTAAAAAAGTTTTTTGGTAGTTTGATAGGTATGGCACTAAATAAGTAAATTAATTTGGGTACAATGGTCATTTTTATTATGTTACCTTGTCCTACCCATGAGCACTCAATGTTTTTCCAATTGTTTAGATCAAGTTTTAATTGTTTGGAAAGTGTTTTGTAGATATGTTTGCATAATTCCTGTGTTTGTTTTGGTAGATAGATTCCTAAGTATTTTATATTGTCTAGATGATTTTAAATGGTGTTTCTCTTTCTACCTCTTGCTGCTGTGATGTGTTGGAAATATATAGAAATGCTGATCATTTATGTGCAGTTATTTTGTATCCTGCAACTTTGCTAATGTTGTTGATTATTTCTACTAGCTTTTTAGTTGACTCTGTAGGATTTTTTAAGTAGACCATCATATCGTCTGCAAAGAGTGATACCTTAGTCTCCTCATTGCCTATTTTAATACCTTCAATTTCTTCTTCTTCTCTAATTGCTACTGCTAGTGTTTCTACTACTATGTTGAATAATTGGGGTGATAATGGGCATCCTTGTTTCACACCTGATCTTATTGGGAAGGCTTCTAATTTATCCCCATTGCATATGATTCTTGTTGATGGTTTAAGATATATACTGTTTATTCTTTTTAGGAAAGGTCCTTCTATTCCTATACTTTCTAGTGTTTTCAGTAGGAATGGGTGTTATATTTTGTCAAAGGCTTTTTAGCGTCTATTGAAATAATCATTTGATTTTTGTTTGTTACTTGTTGATATGGTCTATTATGTGGATGATTTTTCTAATGTTGAACCATCCTTGCATTCCTGGTATAAATCCCACGTGATCATAATGGATAACACTCTTGATCACTTGCTGGATTCTTTTTGCTAGCATTCTATTTAAGATTTTTGCATCTATATTCATTAAGGAGATTGGTCTGTAATTTTCTTTCTCTGTTTTTGATCTCCCTGGCTTTGGAATCAGTACCATATTTGTGTCATAAAAGGAATTTGGTAGGACTCCTTCTTTGCTTATTATATCAAATAATTTGTATAATATTGGGATTAATTTTTCTTTGAATGTTTGATACAATTCATTTGTGAATCCATCAGGCTTTTAACCTAGATATTTACTTTTTACCTAGATATTTAACTCAGATATTAAACTTAGATATAAAAATAATACATTTTTAGTAAAAATAAATTCTTTAAAAATAGAAGCTCAAAATGGAAGCTACTTATAACATATTACTCAAGAGGAGTAACATTGTATTGTACTATTTAGTGAGGCATAAATGTAGTAATTGTATAAGTCAAAATTTTGTACCTTTTGAATTACATTCTCCAAAATTCCTTTCATCTCCCAGCATTCCTTTTCCTTTCCCCCACGTTTGTGTCTTAATGTATTGTTTATAATTTCTTTGATTCTGCCTCTCTCTCTTTTCTCTCAGGACCTGGCCTAGGTTAGCTAGTTTAACTTTTACTTTACTTATTATTCATTAACTTTATAAAATCTAATAGTTATTGTATATTAATTTTAATCTTTACATAATTCATGGAGTCCAGAACGAGTATCTAATTTTTAGAGAATATAGCCTTATCCTCTATGCTATCTCTACTTTGTATAGATGTTTATCTTTAAATCAACCCTGGTTTTTCAGCTATAGGATATTAACATTTCACAATTATTAAAATTCTGGAGCTGTTTTTTAACATACAGTGGAAAAAATTGCATTTACTACACTACCAATTTGTAGTTCTTAAAGACTGATTTGTTTAATCAAATAACATGAATATAATGAAAAATATGGCACATCTTATTGATTAAACTGTTATTTTAAAAAAAGATGGGTCCAAAATATTTGTTTAATTATACAAAGATATTTGAGATTTTATTAAAAAATTGTTCCAATAAGTAATGTTTCAAGCATCATATTTTGTAATCTAAACTTAATCCTATAAAATGGAACCATTTACCAGCAACCAGACCTTTGGACTAACTCCTGAGCAGCTACATGTTTAATGTATCTTTTATTTTTTCTGCAAAAAGTTTATTTAAGAAAATTATGAATTATCCCTATTAAGAATTTTTAAATGCTTATTGATGTTGTTTCTTACCTTCCTATACCAGGAAATTTCTGAAATAATAGCATCCCTACAGAACATCTGCACTCCTTTCACTGAATGCTTTCCATAGACTTTGCATCTTGTAGTGCATTAGGGACCAGAAACCTTTTGTTGCAGAGGAGCAAGAAGGGAGATTATGAAAATTTCTCAGCTTCCTCTAAACTTTCCAAAATTCCCAAATATTTGAAGAGATTAATCCTGTTGCTCTGTTTATGTTGTTGGAATTGAAAACTCTGAAAACGTGACTGCCCATATAAAAAAGTAATTGCATGAAATGCATTCCACAGTAATGTACCTACCTCACTGGATTATCATTAATTTAGTGATATGTGCTTTTATTTCCCTTCAGTAAGTATAGTCAAGAATTGATATCACAACTCCCATTTACCTGCCAATTTTACATTTACTTCTCACTGTCCTTTCTTTGTATTTATAATAAAAATCTGTTCAGGAAAAAAAAAATTCCTATGCCTAAGTTTGTTGCTGCTTATAGGTTACATTCTTCTGTTGCCTGCAATGTCTCTTAAGCAGATTTATAACATTAGTGTTATTTATAATGTTGAAATAATGTTTTTATTCAATCTGCATAGTTTTTTCTTTATTAACTTTCACTGAAGGTTGTATCAACTCAAACTCTTTCCATAATCATACATTGAAACACTATGTCCTTCTAATTTTATCCCACTACATACTCTTTTTAAAACTAAAACTAAGCACTTTTAAAAAAGCAATAATGTGGGGCAGCTGGGTAGCTGGGTAGCTCAGTGGATTGAGAGTCAGGTCTAGAGACTGGAGGTCCTCGGTTCAAATCCAGCCTCAGACTCTTCCCAGCTGGGTGACCCTGGGCAAGTCACTTGACCCCCATTGCCCACCCTTACCATTCTTCCACCTAGAAGCCAATAGACAGAAGTTAAGGGTTTAAAAATAATTTTTAAAAAATCAATAATGTGAATAAAATTCACAAGACAAATGGAGGAAAAAATGTATAAATCCACTTCCATTTGAAATAAAGCTAAAAATAATAATTAGCCTTTTACCTACACTAGTCTTAACATGAGAAATCACAAAAGTATCTGTTCAATGAATACAACTCTCTTGCATAATTAGCAATATGAATGTTATCAAGGAGACATTGAAGCTAGTCAAAACAGTGAAATTGGTTGATTAGATTTTGTTTGTTTTCAATGTCTTTCTTTTACTCAGCTGATAAAGTTTGCTGGTTGCCATGAATAGTAGGTATTTCTTAGCCAGTGATCAAAATAGAAAAGAAAGTGAATAGAAAAATAATAATATGGAAAAATAAAGGTATTGATGCTAATGCAAACATCTGGGAAGAAAAAGTTTTAATCCAAGAAATATTTCTATTTTTGTTTTTGAAAATATGTATCTGAAAATGAATGGATCAAGAGTAAGTTTATGAGACTCACAAGAGCCCAACCTCACATTCACAGAAATAAACTAGTATTTCTTTGCAGTCATTCAGAACTGGAAGCATACTGAAGAAACACACACCGTATTCTCTTTGTCTTAATAACTCTACCATTAAAAAAATTATTCTCTTGAGTGGTTAACTATTAGATTTGTATTTTTGTCACATAGGGGATTTTTAGTGCCCTAATATAGAAACTTCCTCTTCCAAGATTTCATATCTGTGACTTATTTGGAAATAGCCTGAATCACGGAGAAGTGAAAAGATTTGACTGCTCTAACAGTGTCAGAAGTATGTTGCATTCAGGGCTTTCTGGCCCCAAGCTTCCTTCTCCAGCTACTTACTTCACCACGCTCCCCTAAATAGTAGGTAATTATTCAATACTTATTGATTAAATGAATAAAGATTATGGCAATGAAGGTGAAACAAAGACATTATTTAAGAATTCTATGGAAGCCCATTGCTAAATCTTGGATTTTCCTTCTCTTTGTTTACTTACCAAGAAGAGACAAAGAGATTAAAAGCACAGGAACAACAGAGTGGGGCTTTGTCTTAGGCAATGATAGGACTTCTCTGCTATCATTATGATGAAAACTCAATAAGTGCTTTCAGATAATTGATGACATATAAGTATAATCATAATTGTTTATTTGAAGGCATAATTTGATCCAAATATCAAATAGATAATTTTGTACAAGTAAGACTCTTGCTCATCCTTCCATTTCATTATGGTACTTTGGAAACTATTATTGAATGTACTTTGAAAGTACTTTGGAAACTATTATTGGTTACTCAGATGTAGGGTGGTATTATCTTTTTCTGTTTTTTTGCATATGAAACTAAAAGACAAAAAAAATAAAAATTTGTACTACAGAGGAAAAATAGCAAAGGTTGAGGAAAATTCCATTAGAAAATTTTCTTTCCACAAGGAATTAGGCTAACATAGTTAAACATTTATTTCTCCATTGAGAGGTATAGATGCAGTCTAAAGGTGAGAGAAGTTAAAAAATAAAGGTGGAGCATGAATCATGTAACCATGTTAAAAATGATTATTAATAAATGTTTAAATTAAAAGAAACATTTATGGCAGCTCTTTTTGTAGTGACAAGGAATTGGAAATTGAAGGGGTGCCCCTCATTTGGAGAATGGCTGAACAAATTGTGATACATGTTGGTGATGGAATACTATTGTGCTATAAGAAATGATAAGCAAGATGATTTCAGAAAAGGCTGGAAAGATCTGTAGAAACTGATGCAGAGCAAAGTAAGAACAACTGGGAGAACATTGTATATAATAACAGCAATATTAGATGATGATTATCTGTGAAAATGGTTACTTTCAGCAATGTAATGATCTGGGAAAATCCTGAAAGACTTATGACAGAGAATGCTACCCATGTCCAGAGAAAGAACTGTTGGAGTTGTGTTTCACATCAGTGTATTTATGGTTTTATTTTAGGGTTTGAGTTATGTATGACTTTGCTCTTACAACAGTGATGAATGTGGAAGTGTGCTTTGCATGACAATAAAAATATTTTTTTTAAAAAAAGAAAAAAATAAAGATGTGGGGGGAAGGTGGGGGATTGTTTGAAGTGGTTTAACTAGGGGATATTTGAGAGAGACAAAGGATACAGCCTTCTGATTTCATGCGGTGGGTATGGATGTGTGTATATTGTAATATGTCTGTCTGTGGTATCGAAACTATTTGGCAACTCTTTGGTCATTCATGATCTTAAGAATGGTGCCTGGGCCTGAGATGTTAGCTGGCTTGCTAATGATTACTTACTGCCTGTGAAGTAGAGGCAAGACTTGAAACCAGATCTTTCTTCTGGAATGGGGATGCTCCCCAAGTCTCCAGAGGAATCCAAGATTAAAAGGAGTACTTGAGGAATTTCTCAATCCTGAACCCCAGCAATGCTGGTGGCTAAAGAAAGACCATCCTGGTGCAACCAAAGAGATAACTGCATAAAGACTCTCTGAGAGATATATTTCCTTCTGTTTTAGATGCATTTCTCCTAGCTTTATGATGAGGGGTGTAGCATGGATGTATACCTTCTGTTTGCACCTCAAACATCACTAGATTCTCTAAGATATGCAACTCACTAACCTTTCTGATTAGGGTTTAATAAGCCATAAACAATATTTAACTATGCTTCTATCACAGACGCCAAGGCATCTCACATGGGAATGTCACCTAATCCTTCTTGTTTGTCCCCCTCCACAACTTCCTTTACGGATCTCTGTTCCTTTAAGGTATAAAAAACCTGGACCTCTTCTCCCCAGTGGAGGCAGACCAGCTGTACCTGCCTCCTGGTCATTCATTAAATAAATTCTTCTATTTTTAAAGATTTGTTGGAACCTGGCAATTCTTTAAGTGGGCACCCTCCCAGGTTAAATAATATCAAGCTCTCCCACAACACTTCTTTCAGCAAAGTCAGCTTTCTGCTGTTTTGCCTTAATGGACCTGGAACTATAGAAAGACCTGTGGTTTCTTAGGCTAATAGATACCATGATTATTTATAAATATAAACTTAAAAATAAATCTACCTCCTATAATCTTATAAATAAAGATTAATAAATATTACAAGTCAGAGTTCCTAAAAAATAATATAAATATTAAGCATTTTGAATGAAATACTTGAGTTTCAATATTATATCTAAAAGAAAATCAACATTGCTATTGACAACTCAGTATTCAGGAAATTAACAAAAGAGGAACAGAACTTCAGGAGATTTGTCATATTTTTTGTGAGATTAAACAGATTATAATCTCATATTATTAAAATTTTTCCTTAATAGAAACATACTCCAATATTTGGCAAGGAATGTCAGTGCCAAATCCATTTCATGAAGGGGTTTAATTAAGCAGTTTGACTCAGAATCCTGTTTCTAAGTGTAATGTAGGAGATGGCAGCATGGAAATAACCAAGATATGTTTACAAATGTATGCCTTTGTTAATTGGGAGTCTGTTGTGTTTATAATTTCAAGCACTAAGTATAAAATGATTTTTGAATATTTAATGCTCTTGATGTTCTCCTAATATTGAAAGCATAGTAATTTCTATCTAATGTAAGTATAATTGAAAAAAAAAATATTGGTGTTTTATTCAAAGGGATTATGTTCATTTTCTTCTTCTTCTTACTATTTGTACTGTGACTTTTTCCAAGGTGCTTCACTCTTCTGGGCTTTAGTTTTTTACCTATCATGTAATTATGTTGGACTGACTGATCCTTAATGTTCTTTCTTCCTCACTCTATGTTTCCATGAGTCTGTCTTCTGGCCAGCATTGTTCATCTACAATACGGTTACAAGGATCCCCATTCCTATCTAGGACATCATTTTGTACTTCCCTTGGTTCCTTTATTGGTCATCATAAAGGAATTCCTTCTCTAAATAGTGCACTAGTTTGGTGTAAGATCTAGATCACGTATAATCCACTAACATCTTACCTTCTCCTACCTTATTGTAACATACAGAATCTTGGGGTTTTCTTTCATTCTGCAAGGGGAATACCAATTTTGGAAGGGTCCACCGAACTGAAAACTGCCCTCTGGATTTTATACTATATGTATGTTTGATATCTAAATTCAAGCCTAGTTAATTAACAGAAGGCTGATCACAATTATTTTTGCCTTAGAAATCATAACAACTGCCTAGCAATATGAGAAGGAATTTTATTTTCTTTCTTGCTATTTCACTCTGTTGATTCCTATTAAATGTGTAGTCTACCATAACTCTGCAACTGTCCAAACTGTGACTCATTTTTTACATATGAAATTGACATTTTAAGAAAAATTTAGGAAAATATTTTATTCATTTGGTCTATTAAATTTTAACATGTTAAATTCAGGCCAGTGTTCTAGCCTGTCAAAATCTTTTTGAATCTAAGTTCTGTCATCTAGTGTGTCAATAATCGCTCCAAGCTATATCTCCTTTGTGCCTTTCAAGTAAGTTTTCCACTTCTCATGAGTGAAAGTTTTATTATATACATAAAATTGTTTTGATGACACAAATTTCTTCACTTGCAGGTAAATAAGATAAATTGTCACCTAGTATTCAGCAAAAACTATTTGGCCATAGTGTATGCATATATGTACAATGCACCATATGCACATGTACATATATATGGGCATATACATCATATCTATGAAGTTAGACTAATTGCCACCATTAATCAAGTGAGCTACATGATTTATTTTGTAAATTACAAAACAAACCTAAGAAAGTAAAATTAAGTTAATATTCACAGAAAAATGCGTTATTAAAATACAGTGTATTTATGTATAAATCTTTAAAAATATGGACATAGAAGGAATTTTGTATAACCTGATCTGAAGTGTAGGTAGATAGTCCATTAGAGTCTGGAAACCTGTGGTCAAATCTAGACTCAGACATTTATTAGTTTTGTGATCCTGTTTGCCTCATTTTCATCTGTAAAATGAACAATAATGGCATCTTCCTTCAAGCCTTTTTATGAGGACCAAACAAAATAATATTTGTAAAGTGCTTAGCATAGGGTCTGGCACATTTAAGTGTTATATAAATATTAGCTATGATGATAATGATCTCTAAAAGAAGAAATTTGATTTTGGACCTTTCTATTCCACTGAAAATGTTCCTTTTGAGGGCACCAGTGCTCTCTTAAATGCATAATTGCATGGATTTTATTACATAGTTGATTTCTCTATAGATTTTGATAGTATTGATAATCCTCTTGGATGCTACTTTCATATCAATTCAGTTACCTTGATTTCTGTGATACTGCTTTTTCAAACTGCTCCTCTTTCCTATATTACTACTACCTTTTATCACCTTTGTTGGATCTTTATCAGTTTCCAAGACATTAATCACATAGGTACTACAAGGTTTTGTTCTACTATTTCCTGCCCTCTTTCTGTCTGTCTCTCTTTCTTTCATCAATTCCCATGAATTGATATCTCTGAGAGTGACTCTTAATCTATATATCCTTTCCTGATATGCCTGAATACTTCAGTAACTCATCAGCAATTGCCCTTTGGACATTTCCAAAGGAATATTTCATCAGCATCTAGATAAATGATCCTATACATTCATTATATTTCCCTAAATCCTTCCATCCTCCAAATTTTCCTCTGTCTGCTTTGTGATTTATTCCCATTCATCACCCTTCCAGTTAGAGAGCTTTGCAACCTGTCATCTTTGACTTTTGGATATCTTTCAACCCATCATTTCTAATCAGTTGTTAAATGTTATTTATTCTACTTCCATGATATTTTAAACATTTTCCCCATAATCTCCACACACTTGGCCACCTGCCATGCTAGATCAGAATCTTTTGCCACTACTTTTATAATTACTTTATAACTGGTCTACAGGCTTCTAATCTCCCTATCTCATATCAACCATTACACTTTGCTACTCAGAAATCTAGAATAATTTACTGTTGTATCTAGGATAAAAGTCAAAGTTCCCTCTTGCATGCTTGAATCTGTAAATAATTTAGCTTTACACATTTATTTTCTCTTATTCTCTGCATTATTTAGTCAAGTTAAATAAATAAGAATGCATTAGACACTTACTATGTATCCAGCATTGAGTCAAGTGAAAGAGGCTCTCTATTCCACCTAGGCTAACTTGCCACATCTCCATTCATATAGGCACCCATGATTGGACTACACTCAAAATCACAGAATCATAGAAACTGAAAATTGAAGAGATTCTTAGCAGTTATCTAGTTAAATTTATACAAATGCAACCCTTACTCTAACATAGCTCTACTGACATCACCTCCCCTAACAACCTTTACTTGAATTTGAGAGCAGTACATCACCTTTTTTATTTTTTTTTATTTTAAACCCTTAACTTCTGTGTATTGACTTATCGGTGGAAGAGTGGTAAGTGTAGGCAATGGGGGGTCAAGTGAATTGCCCAGGGTCACACAGCTAGTACATCACCTTTTGAGGTAGACCACTGCAAATTTGAACACATCTACACTAACTGAAAGGACAAATTCTTCTCTTTGCCACTTTCACCTCTTGTTTGTGATTCTGTCCTATAAAGCCAAACTGAGGTGTTTAATTCCTTTTTTACATGACAATTCTTCAAAAAATTTGAAGATAAATATCATTTTCTACAAGAGCATTCTTGGCCAGTATTTAGTTATGCTTTGCTCTAGATTCAAGACTGTTAACCATCCAGGTCATCCATCTCTGGATAGTCTCAAGTTTAACACTGACCTTCTAAAACTATGGTACCCCAAATTGAAAACAGTACTCCAGATGATATCTGAGAAAGCTAGAGATTGGAAGCTATGCCTCTCTTAATGTGGCTCAAAACTGTATTATGTTTTTTGGCTGCCAAATCACACTGCTAACTCTTACTGAGCTTCTGGTCTGTTAACCTCCTCATCCCCCACTTCCACCTCTTTCAGAACAACGGCTAACTCTGCCACTATGATCGCTTTTATTTTTATTTTTCCTGTGTAGGATTTTACTTTTATCCCTATTGAATTTCAGCTTACAGATATTGCACAATGCTCTCTCTCAGCAGGATTCTTTTCGATTTTGTTTCTATGATATAGTCAAAGTGTACAAAGAAGTCTTTAGTCCAAAAGAATTTCTGGGAATTCTTTAAGTTAAATTAAAAGAAAAATTAAGCATATATTGTATTAAAGATATTACACTATGGGTTGGCAGACCAAAGTCAAAATAGCAGATTAAAAAAAATTCTTACCATCAAAGAATTTACATTCTACTGGGACAATGTACTATGGAAACAGAGAAGAAAATAAGAAGTGATTTTAGGAAAGAAAACAGGAAGAACTAGGAGGATTAAAGAAAGTTTCTTGTAAGAGGTGACAACAATGCTGAGTCTTGAAGAAAATGAAGGATTATAAAATGAGGAATTGAGGAAGAATGGATAGACAACAATTGTGTGGAATGAGATTTAGTAGTTTTAGATTTGAGCTCAATATGTATCAGCAGAATGATGACGCAGGTTAGAAGGCTAAAGTGATGGTGGGTTTCAATAAGAGAAGATTGTATTCTAGGAATTGATAAGTAATAGTGGTATAATCTCAGTGTGCTCTGCCTTTTCCTGGTCTCATCTAGAATACTGTTTTCTATTCTGGATATCATAATCTAGAAAGGTCAATGTCCAATCAAGTAACCAGAATGAGTAAGGATTTTGAGTCCATGTCCAAAAAGAATCATTTGAAGGCTTAAGAGAAAAGTGAAGACTCATGAACATAAAAACTCTCTTTAAATATCTGAAGGATTGTCCAATACAGGAGGGATTAAACTTGTTTCTGACTGTCCCTAGAGAATCAAACACGCCCAGTGAGGATAACTTGTAAAAAAAGGCAATTTGAGGTACATGCTAAGATGTCAATGCTTTCTTCCTTCATGAAAGTATTCATTTAGTGGGTGACCAATCACTTCTTTTGTATATAATGAGATGGACTAGATAGTTGTGGAGAGTCCTTTGAACACACACAAACACACACACACACACACACACACACACACACTCTCTCTGTTTCTCTGTCTCTCTGTCTCTCTCTGTCTCTCTCTCTCTCTCTAAAACCTTACCTTTTCATCTTAGAATCAATACTTTGTATTGGTTCCAAGGCAGAAGAACAGTAAGGGTTAGGCAATGGGGGTTAAGTGACTTGCCCAGGGTCACACAGCTAGGAAGGGTCCAAGGCTAGACTTGAACCTAGGACCTTACATCTCTAGGCCTGGCTCTCAATTCACTGAGATACCCAGTTGTCCCCTCCTTTGAAGTCTCTTATTCCATTATTCTGAAATAACTAATTAATTTATAATTTTTACTGAAAGAACAGCTGTCTTATCAATTAGAATGTTAGAAAAATATGATTGATTTAAAAGTTTTTTTAATTAAAAAATTTTACTGTTATATGTGTGTGCATGTTTATGGTGAAACATTAAATATAAGCCTCGAATTTTCTAAATTTTCCAATTTCTTTATTCTAAAATGTCTTCTACAGACATTTTTCATCTAGTTTCCTTTCAATTATAAGCATCACATAGTGTATAGAGAAGTGGTTTCTAGTCAGGAAGACCTGAGTTCAATTCCTACCTTTAATGTATACTGCCTATGTTACATTGAATACATCTCTTAACTTCTTTGTCCTCTAGACAACTATTTTAGACTGAAATTGTGGAGAAAATACCAGTATGCATTGGTAAAAGAGGTTCTTCATCTTCAACCTATCCAAATGAAAATCCATTTTCCCTATCGATGAAAGCGCCTGATATTAATTTGATTCACCATTTATTAATTGATGCAACTATTGACCATTAATTAATGCAAATATCAATCCCTATGACAATAAAATAATTTATAGACATAGAAATTTGATGCCTTACTGTTTGCTGTAGTTACCACAATCTAAAGTTTTTTGCTGTTGGTAATTGCATCTGTGTCTGACAATTTGTCCCCCTATCTTAGCCAACATACTGGAGTGGTTTACCATTTCCTTCTCCAGCTCTTTTTAGAGATGAGGAAACTGAGGCAAACAGGGTTAAGTATTTTGCCCAGTGTCAAAGAGCTAATAAATTTCTGAGGCCAGATTTGAATGCAGGAAGGGAAGTCTTCCTGGCTCCAGGCCTGAGACTATATCAACTGAGCCATTTAGCTGCCCAAGTATTAGTTCTTTTTATATGAATAAAACTTTGAATAGCAACTGTGATAATAGGCAAAGTGCAGCAAACAGATACTCTTCTGTGAGAAGCTTATTTAGGTTTGCACGAGTCCATACATGTTATATAAAAAAGAATATATTGGTATGGGTCTTTCATCCTAACGTCAGTATTATATTATCTATTTTTCCTGGAAATTTTCATAATAGAAGCTAGTCCCATGGAAGGTGTTGAAAGATGTCAAAGTGTATATACTTTAATATAGATTGATTTTGATTTCCCATTTTCTTTCTTGTTTTAGGTAACCAACCACCAATAAGGTGGTTTCCAAATGGAAGTAACTAGACAATTGGATTTGGCACTCTTATGCTAACATATGCTTAGATAGTAATCTGAGACTTCTAAAAAGTGTCCAAATCTCTGCACTTTTTTTAATCATTAGCCAGTTTTTCAAACTACTATGAACACTACCTTCCATATGCCTGCATCTGGTCATGTTTCTCTTCTGCTCAAAAATTCTTCATGACTTCTAATCACCCATTAAGCAAAGCTAAAAGTTTTTTGGGGGCGCCTGACACTTGAAGCTGTTTGAAATCTAGCATGAGCATATTTTTCCAACCTTATTTGATATTTTGCCTCTATGTTCATTACCTTATTTCATGTACTATCATGCCTAATCATCCTCCTCCTCATCACCACCACCACAACTCCCACCACCACCACAAAAGCAAGCATGTATGGGCTACAGTATGCTGCACTGATGGAAAATCGAATTAGAAATTAAAACATTGTATTGTAGTATTGGATATGAACTCCCTGCTTCACACATATTTGACCAAACTCTTTATCCTCCCTCCCTTTAATATACTTTGAGCTTTTATGCCTATGACTTTGTGGGGCTGGCTTCAAAACACTCTAAGAATAGATGAGTTCAGGGATCTGTTTGGTTCCTTTCAATTCTGGAATTCTACAAAATTTGCCTACATATTAGATACATAAGAATGTAAATTAGAATATAAATTCCTCCAGGGTAGAATTTTTTTTCCATTTTTGCAACCGTGGAGCTTAGTACAGAACTTAGACACAGTGAGAAATTGTCAGCCCATTCTCTTCCTGAGTGTGTGACCTCACCAGACCAGAGTCAAACTGAGTGAGAGAAAGACATCAGAAACTGAGGAAAAAGCAAGGGGAAACATTGCCCTTTGGTGTTACTGGTCTGACTAATTTACAAAAGAGAAATATATTTTATACCTTCCTCATTCATGAGTAATCATTTTAATCCCATTGATGATCAAGACCTTGAATGCTCATGTAATTCATTTTTTTAATTATTAGAATTAAAGATATGTATACATACATATATATGTGGAACTACTCATTTCAATGAAACTTTATATTAAAAATACATGAACAGAAGGTAGGATTGCTCAATTTCCCAAATCCTAATCTAGCAAAATCCTGAAGTTTTGAATAGAATAAATCATATTCAAAAAGTTCAATGAGAATATATAATGATGTCACCTAACCAGAATTACAGAAAAGCCTGAAGACTTCTGGGAAGAGAGCCACTTGTTTTTACTGCTTTCCAACACCAGCCTAGAGTAGCCTGCTGTCATGAAAAGAATTGGTCCAGGAATATATTTAGGTAACAAGACTACTTCTGGAGGAAACAAGAATAGAGGGATACCTCAAGAAATCACTAGCCCTTGTCAGAAAGTCCCAGGGTAAGGATCATGTAAGCTCTAGAATACAGCATTGAGTAGCAACCAGCCCCATTAAGCAGTCCTCAATCTAGGACTGAGTCTCCAGGGACTATAATTTCCCCAATACTCTATTGTGACAGCAGAGAAGTCCTTGAAGACTTAGGTGTCTGATCCTCATATGCAGGGTAGAAATTACTCCTAAAGTTTGAGGACAGCAAAAGAACCCAGACCACCCAAAGTGAAAGAGAGCATAGCCATCCACCATACCCTAGTGGAGGAAGAGCCTTGCCCTGACAGGAAAACTAGAGAGATGAAATAGAGAAAAATCAGAGAAAACAACGAGAGAGAGAGAGAGAGAGAGAGAGAGAGAGAGAGAGAGAGACTCATCTTAGCCAAAAAGAAATTATGTAATAACTGCATATAAAGACTCCAAGGGGAAAAAATCATTGGAGCTGCAAGAGCTATCTGAATATCTAGAAGTGAAACAAAAGAAAATAAAATGAAACAAAAGTCTGACATAATGAATTAAAAGGAGAATAAAAATAAGTAAACCTTATTTAAGTAATGAGTACTCTCATAACCACAGTAGACCAAATAGACATCATAAATTCCTGAGACAGAAATAACAATTACAACAAAAATCTAAATATCAAATGAGCATCAGAAACAACTGATATGGAAAGCAAGTCAAGGAGATATAATTTTAAAAACACTGCAACATTTAAGAAATTAATATTTTTTATGTTCAGGAAAGGTCTCAATAAATTCTTCCAACAAATTATAAATTAAAGCGTCTCATATCTCTTAAAACCAGACATAGAAAGAATCCATGGATTACCTCCTGAAAGGAATCTCAAATGGAAAAGTCATAGGAATATCAGTGCCACAGTTCATATCTCCCATATTAAAGAAAACAAAACATTGGTCACATTCAGAAAGAAACACTAAAATGCCCATGGGGCCACAGCGGAGATCACTCAAGACATGGCAGTTGCATTTATTAATGAAATGAAATATTGGAATACTATATCCTTTTTTTTAACCTTTACCTTATTTCTTAGAATCAATATTACGTATTGGTTCTAAGGCAGAAGAGAGGTAAGGGCTATGCTATAGGGATTAAGTGACTTGCCCAGGGTCACACAGACAAGAAGTGTCTGAAGCCAGATTTGAACCTAGGACTGGCTCTCAATCCACTGAGCCACCTAACTGCTCCTGGAATGCTATTTTCTAAAAAGCAAAAGATATAGGTACAATCAGAAATGTGCAGATCCGAGTACAATCATCAGAGGGCAGAAAAATGGGGAAGAAAAGAAATGATTTTTTTTTTTAAATAGAGGACGTTTGAATGACCAGAAAATCTGTGACCTTACTGTCCTAGGCTTGATTCCTATTCCATGGCACTGGTAGACTCAAGGCTTAACTATATCCATTTGTATTTAAAATTGGTTTCTGACAACTCTCCTTTGAGCTTCAGTACTGTTATAATTCTGTCTTCTGATTCATGAACAGACCTTTTTATGAATTGTTAGAAACTTTACTTTTGCTGTTGATTCACGCTCCTTGGTGCCCTGACCAGCAACATGGCAACTACCATTGAAAGCCCTTTGTCTGAAAACTCTAGGTTGACCTACCAGCATCTCTGAACCTTTTAACAGGGTAGGTATCCTACTGCTTGTTTGGGCTACCATCCTCTATTCTCTGCCTTTGAATAGTGGGTGCATGGGACACTGCATGTGACAATCTATGTAAAAATTCCCATTTCTGAAATATTCTATAATTATTAATAAACCATTTTGCTCCCTAGTAAAAAAGAATAGAGGACTTCTGAATATCTTTCAAGTTTGATGAGTGTAATTTAAGATAATGGTTTTAGTTTATATATATCTTATTATTAGTGATTTTTCTCCTATAGTAAACAAACAAGTGAAATAAATGCATGAAATGAAAAATATCAGGTCACCTTTTCATAGAAATAGTTCCATTAGCAAATCTAAAATGAAAATTAGAAATTTGGTAACAATTCTGAATTCCCAGTCAGCTGCCAAATAAATAATAATAGGCAATTGTAAAGTTTAAGTTGCTTGATTTTCAGTGAAAATCAGAGTTTCCATGAACTGCAGATCTTTCATCAGTACTCTTAAATGTGAATCACTATTACTAAAAAGAATGTACCTTTCAAAAGTAGGGAAAGGGGTAGAAATAGTTTTAAATTTGTGTTAAGTATATTTAGATGACTATTTTACCTCTGTTGTTTAGATATTTCAGTCATGTCTTACCCTTTGTGACCCCATTTGGTGTTTTCTTGGTAAAAATACTAGAACGGTTTTCCATTTCTTTTTCAAACCTATTTTACAGATGGGGAAACTGAGGGAAAAGATTTAAGTACTATATCCAGGGTAACACAGGTAGTAACTGTCTGAGTCTGGATTTAATCTCAGGTCTTCCTGATTCCAAAACCAGAACTTTATCCACTGTTCCACCCAATTACCCTAATTTTGTCTACTCTATTAAGAAATCAAATCTATTTAATTAAAGTGAGCAAATAGTTCAAAGTCAATGTATTTAATGAAATAGCATAGTGATAAAAGTAGCAATAAAACATTCCCCTCATATCTGGAGCATACCATCCAATAGATATGTATAACATATATAAAAAGTTTGATACTCATAGTATATAGTACTTAACATTGTTACAAATACATCTTGTGGTATATGTTGTAATGGAATACTATTGCAACATGAGAAATGCTCAACAGAATGAGTTGAGAAAAATGTGGAAATATTTATTACAAACTGATGCAAAATGAAGGAAGCAGAACCAGGAGGACAGTAACAGAAATATTGAACAATCATCAACTGTGAAGGACCAAACTATTGTCAGCAAAGCAAGGTTCCAAGATGACCACAAGGGACTTATGATAAAGAAGGACCCTTTGTGATTGCAAATTAAAACATTATGCTGTATTTCCATTTATTTCCTTCATGAGTTTTCTACTGTAGGTGCAATATAGTTTTTCTGTTACAGCATGGAGAATATGGACATACATATTGCATGAAATTATTGGTTTAACATAACAGACTATTTACCAGGGGGAATGGGGCAAAGGAGGAAGGAGAGAAACTGAATCAGAAAACAACTGTCAGAAATTGTTTCTATATGCAATTGAAAAAAAATTAGAAGTTAAAAAGAAATTGAGGAAGGTAGATATTATATTTATCTCCATTTTCTGGCTGAAGAAACTGACCTAGATAATGGTAAGGGAATTGCCCAGATTCACTCAACACAGAAGTACCTGAGGTTTACATTGAATCTAAGTCTTCCTGGTTCCAGGTACAGTACTCAATCTACCTAACTGCCTCTCGAGAAGGAACATGACCAGGGTTTCTGAAAAGGCGAATCATGTTCCCATGTAGGAAAAGACAAACATAAAGATGATCAACTCATACTTTTGATCATTATAGGGTCACTGAGTTCAAACTGCTCAATCCAAGCCTAATCCTCCTTTTTCTCTATATACAGTTTCCCTGTAGATTGATAGTTTTTGAAATATGAGTCATCTCCAATGAAGGGGAAATTAAGGCAATCATTAAAAACTATTTTGCCCAATTATATGGCAATCAATATAGCAATCTGGGAGATAAATCACGGACTGAGCAACCCCCACCCACACACACACACCACCTACAATGCCAAAGCTAGCTCAAAAGAAATAGAACAAGTTTGGGGCACCCATTGAGTAATTGGCAGCGCCAGGGCCTGTTCCTGAGAGCAGCAAGACTTAGGACCCCAAAAGACTAAAGAACGCACATGGACTTTGAGTGAGGACACAGAGCTCAGACTCGGGTGGAGGTGGACAAAGGAGAGAGCAAAGGATCTGAAACCCTGAGTAGGGAACCAGTGCACACAGGTATACAACTGTGGAAGTAGCTCCCTGAGACTTGTAAAGGAGCCTCCTGCAGAGGATCAAGCAAAGGGGTCCACCAGCGGGCTTGACCTTGAGAACAACCAGACCTGAGACCTGAGGAGCCTAAAGAGCACAGACAGACCCTGAGCATGAGGATAAAGATGAGAAGGTGCTGGGCTAAAAATGGCAACTCAGAATCAGAAAGCCCAGAAGAGAAAGATTAACAACAAGAAGAAATCTTTAATACTCAACAACTTTTACACAGAGAAAATCCAGAACACAGAGCAAACAGAAGAGGAGAACAAACAAGCAATCACATCCGAACCATCCCAAATTAATGAAAACTGGTCACAAGCTCTTGAAGAGTTCAAATCTGAGATGACAAGAAAGTTGGAAAAGATTTGGCTAGAGAAATGGGAAATAGCTCAAAAGGAAATCAGGCAAGAAAATAACAGTTTAAAAGGCAGAATTTTGCAATTGGAAAGTGAGGCTCAGAAATCAAATGAACTGATAAGCAAATTGAACACCAGAAATGACCAGATTGAAAAGGAAAACCAGTACCTAAAGGCTAGAATTGAGCAATTAGAAGCTAATGATCTTTCAAGACAGCAAGAACAAATAAAAAAAGTCAAAAGACTGAAAAAATAGAAGGATACATGAAATATCTCAATGAGAAAGTGACAGATCAATAAAACAGATCTAGAAGAGACAATTTGAAAATCATTGGTCTTCCTGAAAAAGCAGAAATTAATAGAAATTTGGGCTCCATACTAAAAGAAATTATTGAGCAAAATTGCCCTGAAGTTCTACAACAAGAGGTCAATATAGACATTGAAAGGATCCATAGATCACCCTCTACACTAGACCCAGAATAAACAACCCCCAGGAATATAATAACCAAATTCAAGAGCTTCCAAGTAAAAGAAAAATCTTACAAGAAGCCAGAAAGAGACAATTCAAATATCAAGGGGCACCAATCAGGATCACACAGGATCTGGCAGCCTCCACACTAAAAGGCTGCAAGGCTTGGAATATGATATTCAGAAAGGCAAGAGAGTTGGGCCTTCAACCACGGATCAACTACACATCAAAATTGACTATATACTTCCAGGGGAAAGTATGGGCATTCAACAAAATTGAAGATTTCCAAGTATTTGCACAGAAAATACCAGGACTAAATGGAAAGTTTGATATCCAACCACAAAAATGAAGAGAAACATGAAAAGGTAAATAAGAAACAGAGGGGAAAGAAAAAAAACTCAAAATTTTTAAATTTGCCTTTCTAAGGGCCTCAGTAAGATCAAATTATCTGTATTCCTATGCGGAGAAATGCTATGTATAATTCTCTGTAGTGAACTCTATTCACTATTATAGTATTCACTATTATAGTAATCAGAAGAATAATTCATAGGGAGAGGGTGGAATACTAAATGGTCTAAGATGATATGGGGGTTGGGAAAGAGTGGGGTGAATAGTAGGGGACACCAAAAGAAACTTGAGAGAATAAGAAAAATAGGATATTCTATTACACACAAAGAGGGCATGGGAAGGGGAGGGGACAAATACTATTATAAGAAGGAGAGGAAGAGAGCATTAAGAGGTAATATTTAAACCTTACTCTCAGTGTAATCATCCCAGAGAGGGAAGTGTAGCTATATTATCCATTGGGATATAAAACTCTATCTAACCCTACTGAGAAAGTCAGAAGGGATAAACCAAGGGAACCAGGGGAGTGGGAAGGTCAAAAAAGAGAGGGGAGAAGAAGGGGGAGTGAATTTATTAGGTCTTTAAAAATAAAAAGAGGGGAATAATAAGGGAGGGGATAGAAAGGGAAGTTAATCAAAGGAGGGGATAAGGGATACCAGCTTGAAGCAAACCACTGGTTTAAAAGGAAATAGTTTAAGAATAAGGGAGGATATGAAAATGTCAGCAAATGCACAACTGATAATTATAACTCTGAATGTGAATGGGATGAACTCGCTCATAAAATGGAAGCAAATAGCAGAGTGGATTAGAAACCAAAATCCTACCATATGTTGTCTACAAGAAAGTAGCTTTGATATAAAGAATCATTTTAGGACATTTTGGGTGTCTTTGACAATATTCTTTTTATTATAATAAATTTTTATTTTTTTCCACATTGCATGTCAATAAAATTTCTAATATTAATTTTTGTTATTTTGAAATCAATTCTCTCTTACTTTCCCTATGACCCTCACCACAAAAGAAGGAAGGTAATATGATAAAGGTTACACAGATATCATCATATAATATGTATTTATTTATTTTTTGGTTTTTTTATTTTTTTATTTTTTAGAAAAATTTTCCATGGTTACATGATTCATGTTTTTACTTACCCCTTTACCTCCCCCCCTTTAATCCCTCCCCATAGTCAATACACATTTCCACTGGTTTTAACATGTATCATCAATCAAGACTTATTTCCATATTATTAATAGTTGCATTGGAGTGGTCATTTCAAGTCTACATCCCCAATCATATCTGCATAAACCAATGTGTTCAAGCAGTTGTTTTTCTTCTGTGTTTCCACTTCTAAAGTTCTTCCTCCGAATGTGGAGAGGGTCTCTTTTCCATTAATCCCTCAGAATTGTCCTGGGTCATTGCATTGGTGCCAATACAGAAGTCCATTACATTCAATTTTACTATAGTGTATCAGTCTCTGTGTACAATGTTCTTCTGGCTCTGCTCCTTTCACTCTGCATCAGTTCCTGGAGGTCTTTCCAGTTCACATGGAATTCTTCCAGTTTATTATTCCTTTGAGCACAATAGTATTCCATCACCTACACATACCACAATTTGTTCAGCCATTCCCTAATTGAAGGCATTCCCTCATTTTCCAGGTTTTTGCCACCACAAAAAGCACAGCTCTAAATATTTTTGTATAAGTTTTTTATCTATGATCTCTTTGGGGTACAAACAAGCAATGGTATGGATGTATTGAAGGGCAGGCAGTCTTTTAGAGCTCTTTGGGCATAGTTCCAAATTGCCATTCAGAATGGTTAGATCAGTTCCCAACTCCACCAGCAATGCTTTAATGTCCCAACTTTGCCACATCCCCTTCAACATTTATTACTCTCAGCTGCTATCATTTTAGCTAATGTACTAGGTGTGAGGTGGTACTTCAGAGTTGTTTTGATTTGCATTTCTCTAATAGAGATTTAGAACACTTTCTCATGTGCTTATTGATAGTTTTGATTTATTTGTCTTAAAATTGCCTATTCATGTCCTTTGCCCATTTATCAATTGGGAAATGGCTTGCTTTTTTATATAATTGATGTAGCTCCTTGTATGTTTCATTTATTAGACCTCTGTCAGAGTTTTTTTGTTATAAAGATTTTGGTCACAGTTTGTTGTGTCCTTTCTGATTATGGTTGCATTGTTTTTGTTTGCACAAAAGCTTTTTAATTTAATATAATCAAAATTATTTATTTTACATTCTGTAATTTTTTCTAACTCTTCCTTGGTTTTAAAATTTTCCCTTTCCCATAGATCTGACAAGTATACTATTCTGTGTTCACTTAATCTACTTACAGCTTCCTTCTTTATATTCAAGTCATTCACCCATTCTGAATTTATCTTGGTGTAGGGTCTGAGATGTTGATCTAAACCTAATCTCTCACATATTGTTTTTCAATTTTCCCAACAGTTTTTGTCAAATAGTGGATTTTTGTCCCAAAAGTTGGGCTCTTTGAGTTTATCATAGACTGTCTTGCTGATGTCACTTACTCCAAGTCTATTCCACTGATCCTCCCTTCTATCTCTTAGCCAGTACCATAACGTTTTGATGGCCACTGCTTTATAGTATAGCTTTATATCTGGTACTGCTAAGCCACCTTCCTTCATGTTTTTTTCATTATTTAGATGATATTATTATGTCCATGTGTTTTATTATTTATTTTTATTTTATCTAATTATGTTGTAGTTTATAAAGTTTGTGCCTAATATTTCTTTCTGCATCTCTTTGTGAAATTTTATGACTAAACAGTGGATAAATTATTTTAAAGATACCTTGTGGTTCTGAAAAATATATGTAGTTTTTAATTCAATAATCACATTAGGATAATTAAATATTTTCAGTATTCTTTTCAAATATCTTATTTACTTCTTGCTAATATTTATTCAATTTTTCAAGCCCACAAACAAAACTGTTAACATCTATACAAGTATTACTTTACTAACAAGATATTTTGTATTATAATTAGCTTTTCCTTTAAGGTTAGTTACTAATCCAATTCCTGTGAAAATATATTTAAAATCAAATTGATGTTTTGTCTGTTTTATTTTTAACCAGAACCATGATAAAGGTGACAAAGGCTTTCCTCAAAGAATAAGAGCCTTCCCCAGAACAGAAAATATAAGAGGATCTGATAATAAGCTTGTTTCTACTCTCAAGAATTAGGTAAGGTTGAAGTGTGCTGATGGGACCAAGGGCAGAGTGACTGAAAAGTAGACTGGCAGATGGCATAGCCTTGTGAGAGAACGCAGAGTGGCTTCTGAAAGATTCACTCCTGAAAAAAAAAACAAAAAAACTTAGAGTTAATGTGAAGAAAGATAGGTTGATAGACGAATTCAGTAAAAGTTAAAACAATATTTATTTTAGAATAGAACTAAATATTATTGTGGACAGATGGAAAGTAAGTAGTAGAAAAGGAAAGTTTGAAGATGGATAGAGAAAGATGATTTATTGAAGAGATAAGAACAAATGGAATCATGAGTACATGAAAAATGATTATCTTCAGCTAAGTGGTAAATACAACTGTTTTTCAGTGATCAAAGAGAAGAAGAGTATTAGATGAAAAGAGTGATAGAGAGACAGAAACTATATATTTGTTGTGATGAAATGTAAAATTTTAATAAATGCTATGGACAAAGAATCAAATCAAACAGACCAAAAGAAACAAAAGAACAAGAGAATATATGTACAAAAGAATTAGGAACAAAAGATTGGAAGAAATTAAAAGGAAGAAGGGATTTAGACAGAGTTGGAATTTCAGAGATCAGGATCTTGGAGGAGTGGAAAATCTAAGACATGGTAATGTCTACTCTCATTCTTTTAATCTGCATAGGGCTGAAGAAGGGCAGAAAGTGTCATTTTTGGTAACCTTTTTGATAACTATTATTTGAGTTACCTTTAATCTTCCAAATGGTCTTATTTTATTAAATTTCAAAGAAAAAACTTAATATTATCCAAATAGCTATCAGGCATGGAATATCTATTGCTGTCTTCTGACAGCATTATGAACATTAAATCATATTACACAGGAGTGAAATCCATTAAAGAATAGAAAATCGGTTGAAAAAGTAGAAGCTGAAAAAATCTAGATTGTTTAGAAAAGGTCGAATTGCATGGATAGTACATGTTTCACATGATTGCTCTGAGATCATATATATGAAAAGTATCAATTTCTTGGCAAGCATGATGAATGCATCATCAATATTATCATCATCAAAAGTATTGAACTAAAGTTCTCTTGTAATCTTAAACTATTATATGTAAAAACATAATCAATGATTCCCTTTCCCAGCAAGGGCAGATCAAGGACAACTTGACCAGAGTGTATTTTAAGGGAAATAGGGCCCTACAGAATCAGGATAGAATTCTACTTCAGGCTCTTGTGTAGTGTCCTTTCCTAGAAGTCTTTAAAATGAAAATAGAAAAACTGCAAAGTTTTAAAGGTAATTCTGTTTGCAAGCAGGGGACAGAACCAAGGGAGATAAAATAACCTGTCAAGATCCCTTCCAGCTCTATTATTCTTTGATTCAATGGTTTATGGCGTGCTTTTTTGTGTTTGTATTCCATCCCTTTCATGCATTTCTTCTTGCTTTCAGGATGATATTCCCTTAAATGTGAATTGAGTGTTTTTGAGAATAGAGATTTTAAAAAGTCATGCTTAAATATATCACAAGAGATTTCATGTAATTAATTATTTCCACAAAAGCTGAGAGGATTGTTCAGTATCATCAAGTGAACATGCCAATAATTTCAACAAAGTTGTTCATGTGGATCAACTTAATTATTAGAATAATTATTAGTAGAGCTCACATGCTGAATGACCTGTTTGTTGTTGTTTACTTATTTTCAGTACAACTCTTCACCATGACCCCATTTATTTGTCTGTGTGTGTGTGTGTGTGTGTGTGTGTGTGTGTGTGTGTGTGTGTGTGTGTGTAAGATACTGGAGTGGTTTGCTATTTCCATTTTCAGCTCATTTTTATGAATGAGGAAATTTAGGAAAACAGGATTAAGTGACTTGATCAGGGTCACACATCTAGGAAATATCTGAGGCCAGATTTGATCTAAATTCCATGTCAGTCACTCTCCATTGTGCTTCCAGGCTGCTCCTGAATTGTCAGTGGCTAGGAGTAAATGAATCAAGGCAGGGCAGTTTTTCCCTTCTGAATATGCTGTTTCTCATTTCAGTCCATAACTAAGCAACTATGAAGAGCTTATTATTTCCAGCACTAACTTGAATGTGCTAGACACATTGTTAAGTTGCCCGCTTAGTCAGGAGGCATAGAGTCAAAATGGAAAGAGCACAGATGGTAAGAGTGTTAGACCTGGATTCTAGTTCCACCTCTGTCTGCCACGTAACATTTGCCTTAAAAAAGTCACTTCACCTCAGTAGACTTCAGTGTCCTCATCTCTTGAAAAACATTATGAAACCAGGTGATCTGTAGGCTCCTTTCTAGTTTTTTGATTCTGCCCCGCTGTGGCATGATATTATTCTTTAACAATGTGTAGACAAAGTCTCAGTCTTCATCATAATCCAGGAGCCTTCCAATTTCACTTTTTTTTGTCTGAGCACCATTTCAGTGACTTCAGTACACCTTTCCTAACCTCCCACCTCCACCTATTTTATTATGGAATAGAAGTCAAGGGAAGGTGTAATGGTGGGAGAAAAGCAGAGAAGGTGGAAAAAAAAAAGGTGGGTCTCAAGAGTGAGTCATTTCTTTACTTAGTTATGCCAATGTTGTGTGACTTGATAATGCATTGCATAGCCATAAAGTAAATAACTGATTTCCTTACATAATTTAGACTACCAAACCTCATTACATCAGATTCATACTTGATGATCACACTCCGCATTAAGGCTACAAATGTATGATTACATTCTCTAGAGAATTAAAAAACAAAAAATCAGAAATTGCAGAAGGGAAAAACACTTAGATGAAGAGGGAGCAGCGTTGTCCCTGTCTACCTGAATTGATGAAGACCATTAAGTTCTGATCATCTGAAACTTCCTTTCTGTGTGACCCTGGGCAAGTCATTTGCCTCTGTCTGCTTCAGTTTCTTTATCTATAAAATTAGGTTAAGAGTAGAGCTACCTCCTAAGGTTGCTGTGAGGATCAAATGAGATATTTGTAAAGTACTTTATAAACTTAAAGTATTGTGTATGTAATTAAGTATTATTATGAAATGTAGACACTATGTCAGTTTTTTTGTTTAACTGTTTTGCTAGAAAGATGGCCTCAATTCTGAGGTCAGGGAGGAGGGCATGTGCATAAATGACAAGCATGTAAAAACAAAAAAAGTATTTTTAATGTCCTTCCTCCAAAAGAAGGGAAAGCCAATTATTTTTATCTTGGATTCTTGCAAGTGTCTTAAGGTTACAATTTGTTAAATTAGTATTATTATTTTACTTAAAAAAGAATTCATTAAGGTAGGGTTGGTGTGATCTTCTTTATTCTTCAGTGGATAGAGTACTGGTTCTCAAGTCAGGAAGACCTGAGTTGGAATGGAACCTCAGATACTCGCTCTGAACCTCTCTCTGCCTCAGTTTTTTCAGCTGTAAATGGGAAATTATATTAATACCTGCCTCCCAGTATTCAAATAAGAATGTTCCTAAAGCACATTGCCTGGCATATAGTAGGGACTTAATAAATCCTTCCTTTCTTTCCTTTGAAGATAAATAGTTTCATTGGTGCATTTTGTAACCCCTCTCTCTTAAGTTTTGCTGGATCATCTTAGTTACTTTTGCTAAATAAAATAAAATATGATGAATTAAAATAAAACAAACAGAAATCCCTCTTTACCAACTTCCTGGTGCTAAGCATCTCCAAATTTAGCTATGCTAAGTAATCACAAACATCAGCAAGAACATCTCCTGGCTAATAATAATAATAGCTGACTTTCATTGTAATTCCTTTGTGTTGACAAAGCATTTGATGCTCATTTTTACCTACATTACCTCATTTGAACATACCGATCTGTAAACCCTTTTCAAACTAGTAGGGCTTGCCAGGATGTGCATTTCCCTGGCGTGGACTTTGAGAAGCCAAGGTCACCTCCATGTCATGACACGACTTTCAGTCAATCTTTTAAAGACAGAACATTCTGACCTCTAGAATTTTCATGTGTCCAGCATTCCAGATTTCTCCTGATGCAATACAAAAATTCAGTAATGAATGCTTGTGTGCTTTTTTATCCCCAATTTTAGCCTTTTAGTCATGAATCTGATTAGGCCCTTGCTTGGCATTGCTGGCCAAAAAAGAGATTTCAAGTCATTATTATGGCTCACCTCATACAGTCTTTGGTTACTAGGTTTCTATTTCAAAAGAGAAAATTATTCTGAAGATTATTTCACCAGGGAGTATGAGCTGTTAAGTCATCAAAATGTCCAGTCCTTTTCCTGAATGGATTGTCCTCAGAGACAATGGGCTACTGACAATTCGTAGGTGACTTGATTAATGTGAACTTAAAAGGCTTTTTCCTTGGCCCCATTTTTACCCTTCTATGCCATCATTCCAAAATAAGTCTGAAAGGTCCAGGGTGACTGTCTCTAAAGGGAATAAAAATATTTGTGTGTATTTGCAAAAAGGTTGAATAAACATACATTCTTTAGTGATTCCAAATTTTTTTGACCTGGAAATAACCAGACATTTTGATTCTTATTTTGATTAACTACATTTGGGTTTATTCTATCCTAGTACCACATCTCATATGTATCTTCTCATGTCAATTGTTTTCCAACTTATCATATATTGGATTAGAATGTCTCAGAGAATATATGTACATAAATCTTCCATACTTTGATGAATCTATGATCTCCCTGATGTGATTACTTTCTCAATCAGTGACAGCTGCTTTCATGACTTCTCATCTTGGGTCCTTTTTGCCATGCAAGCCTTTAAATCCTCCCTAAGGATGAGAAGGGTATCATTCTCTGGAGCTCTTGACAACACATGGATAGCAGCAGAGGGTAGATTATCTGTTATTCTCCCTACATAGCCAGATATTTGTGAAAAAAAATAAATTTTAAAACTCTACAAATACAATTATCTTCATTTTTATGCTAGAGTTTATTGTCTGATATACATTTTTGGTAATAGTTTTTGTCATTGCCATCTCCTTTACCGAGCTTTATGTACAAAGGTCTCTCACATTATTCTCTCACTTTTCCTGGCTTCAGAATTATTCCACTGCCCATTCCCACAACTTTGGCTTTATAGCTGTGCACAGTTCAACTATCAGTTTGTTAATGCCATTCAGTTCAGCAATCCTTTATTAAATATCAACTAGGAAAAAGCAGTTAGGAACATAAAATCTCTGAAACAGAAATAAAATAAAAATAGAGGTGTAAGAGAGATATTTTTGTACAGATGTGACCTGCACAGATAGGCCTTTGCCATTCAAATTTGGCTTGCTATCTAAAAGCCATAAATCTACATTTCACGTTAGATTGTTGTTTTTAAAAATAACTTTCTTTTTAGCAGTAGAGAATTTGATTTGGCATTGGAAAGATGTAGGTTCAAGAACTGGATTCATATTGAATATATGGTCATGAATGAATCATTTAACCTCTCAAGGACCCAAGCAACTTTTTTTAAAACCCTTACTTTCAGTCTTAGAATCAATACTGTGTATGCTTCTGAGCAGAAGAGCAGTAGGAGCTAGGTAATGAGGGTTAAATGACTTGCCTAGGGTCTCACAGTTAGGAAGTGACTGAGACCAGATATGAATAAAAGGCCTCCCATTTCTGAACCTGGCTATGTATCTTCTGAGGCATCTAGCTGCCCCCAAAACTTTCTAAACTATAAATTGAGGAGGAGTTGCCATTGCAGCTTCCTGGAGTACTGAATTCAGCTTCCCTTGCTGCCCATGTCTACCCATTGGTTCCCAAGTGATGATGATCCCTTTCCAGATTTCCTCCTTGCCCTCCCAAGGACCATTCCATATATGTTGTCTGAGTCCAGCCAAATACAGTGCAACTAGGAGCTCCAGCTTTAAGCCTGAAGCAAACTCCACTGAATTTGAGATCTAGTCTGGTGAATTGCATACTAGATTGCAGAGTTGTCTGTGTTTATAGAGATAGAAACTGGAATAGAATTGTGAAATAAATGGAAGAGAACATGGTGTAGGACAGAGACAGTTAGATTTTCTTCATTTGCCAGCTCTTCATATTATACAGCAAAACCTGGGTTCAGATCCTACCTCAGGTGCTTGCTAACTTTCTAAGCTCAGGAAATTCATCTCACTCCTCAGAAAACTCTCTTAAAGTCATGACAATCTTAGATAGAAACAGAAACAAAAATAGTAAACCATGTATTGCCTTAGAAACCCACAAGTTAACAACCGTGCTTCAATGTAGTTTATTTATTTTGTTAAAACAATGCTCAATTACATTTTAATCGGATTTTAGCCACACACTGAACTTTTACTTGCCACTTAAGGTTTGTGGATCTCAAGTTAAAAAGTATTTAACACCATACTTATAGATCAATGGTCGGCAACCTTTTTGGCCATGAGAGCCATAAACACCTGCAGAAGGAGGATGATGGAGGCGGAAAGCACTGGCTGAAGGGCCCCCTGGGGCACATCCTGGGGCTCTGCCCTGACTGGCCGGTGGGGAGGTGGAGCCAGATATGGCTCGAGAGCCATTCGCTGCCAACCCCTGTTATAGATCATATCATAGATTCAAAAAACCCATGTATAATCTTCCAAAAAGCTTACATTTTTGTTACTTTTCAAGCAAATAGTTAATTAAATTAAATTTCCTCATTAGGAGCCTTTCCCCTCACCTCATTTCTTTCTCTGTGTCAGGGCTATAACTAAATAATTTAGATTATTTGCCATTTGTGCAAGAATAAAATATAATTTTTTCTTTCCCTATCAAGTTACAGGAAAGTCTCTCACTTTGATCTCACTCTTTGCTGCTGTCAGTAAAATATCATCACTATACCCATCCTCTACCTGGGTTTGAATTGTGCTGGATGCCATTTTAAGGCTGATAGGCAGGAACATTTTCCATGAATATTCTTCCTTGGTCCATGTAAGATTTTGTATTATTTTATCATCTTCATTTGTTTCTGACATCTAACATTTGATCATTTATTAGATGCTGAGAATGAATTATGAAGTTAGATGGAAACTTGTCCCTCTGACCATCTTTCATCCTGAAGCAAACTCTTAAAGACAAGCACCATCTATTTCCATTACAAGAACTTTCAGAGTTTGTCATAAACAATGACCTGCAGGAAAATATTGTTACGTACTACTTACATTATTGGGTTGTTTTGAGGCACAGATGAAATAATGTAATATATATAAACTACTTTGGAACTACAAAATGCAATATTAGATATGTTATATTAGTCAGTACATGGGTCTTTAGAAACATTTTTCAAATAAGAGAAATGACGATGTGAATAAAATCACTTTACCTATTTCCAATGCAGAATTGTTTATAGCCATTTTACCATTTATACCATTAAATACAATAATTGCATTCCTGGGTTCAGATGTGGCCAAGGGCACATCATAGCTGTGTAAAATTAGGCAAGTCACTGAATCTCCTTTCCTATCCCTTACCGTTCTTCTGCCTTAAAACTAATATATAGTATTGATTCTAAAATAGAAGGTAAGGACAAAAAAAATATAAAATCACTTTGGTTGTTCTTTTAGTCAAGTTCTACTCTTTTATCTGTATGAAAAACTGGTGAGATCATTCCCCATGATGCAAATTAATATCTCCATTGTAACTTATAGTCTTAGTTAGTTTAGGGCATTGAGAGGTTTAGTGTTTCCTAGTCACAGATCTAATGTGTCAAAGCCTGACTTAAACTCAGGTCTTCCTGACTTCAAGCCTAGCCAAAATCTCATTAAATTATTCTGTCATCTCTTATAGATGAGGAGTTGCAGAAGGAGATGATGGAATTATTTATAAAGCTAAACACTGTCACTTTGCAGATGTACATACGAGGGGTACAAAGAAAGCTGAAAACAGGGTCCTTTCATTGTGCTTCTTAGTATGGGAGATAAAATTCAACTTGATATGATTAGTCAATATTCTGTATACATATTGAGTATATATATATATGTACATAAATGAATATATGTATATAATAATATAAGAGGGAAGAGACCTAAGGGAAATAATGGTGGGGAGGGTTCTGCCTCCACAAGTAGATAGGATATGAGCAGATTCTTGGCATTCAAGTGAAGTTACGAAACAGAGGTGAAGAGAGAATATTCTAGGTATGAGAGACATCCACAGCAAATGAAGAACGAAGAGATGGAGTATCTTGCACAATGAATTTATTTGGATTGTAGAGTAGAGAGGGATAATGTTTAAGAAGACTTGAAACATAAGAAGGGGCCAGATGGTAAAAGAACTGAAATACCCAAGAATAGATTTAATATTTATTATAGAGATAATCAAAAGTAACTGGAGTTATTGAATTGATCACTTTACTAGGTAATATCATCACACTTGCTATTGTGTTAGATTATTCTGGGGCTAAGCATAGGACAGATTGACTTAAGGATACTAGAGGCAAGGGACCAGTCAGAAGGCTATTATAATCAAAAGAGAAATCAAAAGTTGGGAACAATCCATTTGGACAGCCAATGAAGAGATAAACATATCAATCCACTGGTGGATTTGTGAATCTCAACAACCACTCTGAAAAGCAATTTTGAATTATGCAAATAAAGTTAGTCAGTCAACAAGAATGTGTTAAGTCCCTACTATGTGCTAGATCCTGTGCTAAACTTTAGTGATACAATAAAGGCAAAAGCAAAAGAAACAAAAAATAGTTCCTACTTTCAAAGCACTCAGGCTAATGTGAAGACACAAACATGTAAATAGCATGTTTCAAGATATTTTTGAGATAAGTTGGGAATTGACTCAGAAGGAAGGAATTAAGATGAAGGAAGACTAGTAAATACTTTTTTACATATGGTGGGAATTTAACTAAGGCTTGAAGGAAGTTAGGAAATAGAGATTAGAAAGGAGAATTGTAAGATAAAGTGTAGTATGGAAGGAATAGCAAGAAGAATAGTGTCATTAAATCTCAGAGTATGTGGAATAGACTGACAAGGTAGAAAAGAACAAGGCTAAGAAGGATTTTAAAAGCCAAAGAAAAGAGTTAATATTTTATTTTGGGAGGTAAAATTGAGCCACTGGAGTTTAATGGATAGCAAGGTAATGTGTTCATACCAGAACTTTTGGAACTACAATTTGATGGATGAATGGAGAACTGACTATTGGGAAGATTTGAGAGAGGGAGGAGAACCAAATAAATCCAATAAGCATTTAAAATCTCCTACTCTTGGGGGCAGCTGGGTAGCTCAGTGGATTGAGAGCCAGGCCTAGAGATGGGAGGATCTAGGTTCAAATCTGACCTCAGACACTTCCCAGCTGTGTGTCCCTGGGCAAGTCACTTGACCCCCATTGCCTACCCTTATCACTCTTCTGCCTAGGAGCCAATAAACAGTATTGGCTCCAAGACAGAAGGTAAGGGTTGAAAAAAAATAATAAAATCACCTACTCTGTACTGTCTGGGTGATATAATTAATAAAAATAAATAAAATCCTAGCCTTCAGGGAGCTTGCATGCTGATGGGGGAGACAACACACAAAGAGGCAGGATAGGGGAGAGGTAGAGAGTGGGGAGTATCTTAAAAATCTGTTGAGTTTAAACTAAGAAGGGCAACAATAATAATGGAAGCATGAATTGATAAGGAGATTAGGGTGGTGTCAAGGTTAGAGAAGAGACAGTAGAATATACAAAAGATGGTATGAAGGTCAAATCAACAGAACTTGGAAGCATATTAGATGGGGATAATATAAGAGTAAGGAATCATCGATCACCCCTGGGTGAATGGGAGGTTGTTGGTACCCATATAGGGAAGTAAGCAAAATGGAAGGATTTGTTAAGAAAGGTAATGAGTTAACTTTTGTATCCATTGAATTTAAGATGTCTCTAGCATGTTTATTTTTAGTTGTCCAGTAGGCAGTTGGAGAGAGAGAGAGAGAGAGGGAGAGAGAGAGAGAGAGAGAGAGAGAGAGAGAGAGAGAGAGAGAGAGAGAGAGAGCCCATATGACATACTGCAGGAATCTTACATTTAAATAGTGTGAGATTGAGATTGCAGAGTGGAATTCTAGCTGCAGAGATAGGGGGTCAGGCCACAGCTCAGAATTCCAGAGGGCCCCCAAGAACTCTGAGGGGGCAGTTAAAGGCAGTTGGATCCTGGGTTTGGAGTAAGCAAGTCACTCTGTTTGCTGTGTCCAAGGTCCAGGTTGCTCTTGAGTGGCTAGAGGCTTGAATCTGAATAAAACCATTTTAGTTCCTAGCTGCCAACCTGCTTTACCTTGATTTGACCTTCAATCAACATCACAGTTATCTCTATTTAGTTATTTAGATATAGGAGAAGATTATTTATAGGTTTAGAGAGGTTAACTAGCAAATCAAGTTACCTTTCCTCTTTGAGGGGAGGGGCTGCTTGGACATAACAGTTTTAGGGCTTCCCAGACCTTATCTATCCTTATTTGATCTCCCTCCCTTAGCTTCCCCATGTATCATTAAACCTTTAATCATTTGGGAGCAGTGCCTGGTTATATTTAGGGAAATACTCACAACTTCCTCAAACTGAGTTCCTCCTGCCTTGTAGCCCAAAAGTAAGATAGACATCAAGCTTCTCCTATTCTCTCCTACTCAAACCTGTGGGGAAATAGTTTAGAGAAAGTTAACATCTTTAGGAATTTGTTCTTCCTAGTTTCCTGACTGAGCCCAGAAGATAACAGATCAAACTCCATATTGTAACTGATTTTCTAACTGCTTAGTGGGAGGGAGGAAGTAAAAGAGAACTCAGAAATATCATGCCCTTCCCTTCACTCAAGACTGAGAGCCTGTGTGTGTGTGTGTGTGTGTGTGTGTGTGTGTGTGTGTGTGCTCTCCATAAACCAAAAGATTAGTGAGACCTTAATTGCCACAGACCCCTGGCATTTTACAGCTTCCCAAATATAACATGGGGTGGGACATGGAGGAAGACCCAGAAAAGGATAATGAGAAGGAACAATCTGAGAGGTCAGGATAAGTGGCAGAAAAATGTTACAAGGAAAAAAGAGTAATCAATAGTGTCAAAGATTGCAGAAAGATCAACAACAGTGAGGACTGGGAAAATGCTAATAGATTTGAAAATTAGGAGATCATTGGTAAATTTGAAGAGAGAATTTCAGTAGAATGATGTAGCCATACTGCCAATTTAAGAAGAAATGAAGAGAAAATGGAGGCACCTATTATGGTCTTCTCAAGAACATTAGCCACAGAAGGAAGGAGTGATATAGGAAGATATATATCAAGGATGAATAAAACTTGTGATGTTTTTTGAGAATGGAAGAGGAATGATTTTAGACATTAGAGTAGCTATCAGTAGACAGGAAGAGATTTATGATTAGTAAGAGAGTAGAGATAAAAGAGGAGGTAATCTGTTGGAGAATATGAGATATAATTAGATCATCACACTTGGAGAGGGGGCATTTCTTTTTGGGAAATAGGAATGAAGAAGATATCAGAAGAAGGAATCTGAGTTGAGAAGCAGAAAAGAGGAAGGTCTCAAGATAGCCTCATTTTTCTTTTCAGAGAAATATGAGACAAAATTCTTAGCAGAGAGACCGAGGGTAGAAGAACTTTGAGGGTGAAAATACTGGAAAAACTGCTGTGGTGATTGCATAGTGAATTGATTTTAGTGGTTCAAAAATATTGCCTAAGTGTCCATATATTCTGATCCAGAGGTTTCACTGATAGGCAAACATAAGTCACTGAGGAAAAAGCAACTTCACATACAATACAATATTTATAGCAATACTTTTTATGGAAATAACAAACTGGAATCAAAATGGCATGCTCGTAATCGGGAGCATGATGAAATAAATTGTAGTTCATGAATGCAACAAGATGCCACTATATTCTAAGAAACTATTGGTACGATAAAGACAGAGAAGTATGACTTCAATGAGCTATAGAGTGAAGTAGAACCAACAAACAATAAATAAATCAATTTCAATAATACAAATGGAAAGAACATGAACCAAAAAGTACCAAAGCCAAACCAACAAGGAATTTTGCAAAGTTATAATGAATAATCTTTATATAAAGGAAGAGGTATTTTTCTAATATATTTATTGGTTATGCTGATTTCTTTATTCTTCCTCTTTTATTTAAAAAAAAAAGGTTTTAAACCCTTACCTTCCATCTTGGAATTAATGCTGTGTATTGGTTCCAAGGCCAAAGAATAATAAAGATTAGGCAATGGGGGTTAAGTGACTTGCCCAGGGTCACACAGCTAGGAAGTGTCTGAGGCCAGATTTGAACCTAGGACCTCCTGTCTCTGGGCCTGGCTTTCAATCCACTGAGCCACCTGCCTGTCTCCTAATCTCCATCCTCTTTTAAAAGGAAAAAAAAAACACACATTTGTTTTATATGATAACTCTCTTGGTGGGCTAAGACATATAGGTGATAGAAATCAAAAGATATCAATAAAATATATTTTAAAAACAACCAAAATGTTATTATAATAGTCAAGCTTCAAGGAAATATGGGCCTTTGAAAAGGTAATCATAGTGCAGGCTGAGAGAAAATGAATGTATAAAAAGATATTCTGAATATCAAAATTGTAATATTGGAAAACATGTTGGATTTGTAATTAGTATCAGAACCAGGACATTGGGTTTCTCAATCCTAGTCCAGTTTTCTTTGCCTTATATGAAACTGTCTTTATGAGTCCTAACTTTGTCTTTTGAAATATGAAACTTTCTATAATTGAAATGGCTACTTCAAAGACAAATTATCCCATAATTAATTTTTTAAGAATAGTCATTCATACACTAGTTGAGTAGGAATAGGATCAGCCTTAGTAAGGAAGATCTGGGTATAAAACCTGACTCTCAAGAATACTTGGCTGTATAAACAGCATCCTTGATTGCTTGTTTTCCCAGACAACTCTCTGATTAAACATTACAAAACAGTTATCCTAACTACTTTGATAAAGAGAGTTTTGTCCTCATTGTTTTTCTGTTGTAAAAGAAAATCACACGATTGGACCTCCTTAGTATTTCAAACATAGAGTTGTTCTTTAATGCATTTTTCTATGAGGGCTGCATCCTTACTTTTTAAATTTAACTTGAAACTCTGACAGTCTTGTCCTTGGTCACTACATGACCATTTTTACTTTCTATCACACCTTTCTTCAATGACATTTCTCCCCCTCCCTTTTGGTCACTGTGACATTGCTGTGAGGCTGGTCCTTCAAGATTATACCAACATTGTGTGAGCGCTGAAAGATCCTAACATACTATCTACTTATCAGGCAGGAACAAGCATGGTGAAGTGTGGAGAAGCTCATCACCAGATGACTAATTTCCTCTTCCATAATAATTCACAAAAATTCTTCATTAAAGTTTGGGGGAGATAGAATATGCCTTAATGGAGAGAACACCTGCACCAAAGACATCACAACTTTAAAAAAAAGGAAATGTTGTGTTTATTGGTTCTGAAATGAGTTTGGTGCATAAAGGAACACTTTTTTGCCCTGAGTAGGAAATCTGTTGTTCTACATTAGGGAAAGGTAATGATGAACCTTTCTTTAATTTTATTATAGAACTCTGTCAAGAGTTCCCATTCTTTGGCCAAATGCTTCTGTGAGTTTGGGCAAGTCATGTAATTTCCTTGGCTTACAGCTTTCTTATCTGTGAAATAAAAAAAAAGTGGCCTATGTCTCTAAAATCAATTCTAACTAAAAAATTCTGATACTGTTATTAGGCATCATAATGCTTTATTCCATTTCAATACTTATCTAAAATGCTGTAGCTCTTTTTATGCTTAAATATCCTCTAAGTGGAAACTTCCTAGAGTTTATTTAGGTTTATACGTTACAGTATCCTTTGCTCAAGTGACTGATATAGCTCTTGTCCCCATGATCTGCCATCAAGCACCATGATGTACAGAGTTTATTTTCCTTAATATGGAAGTTCTCAGAAGTTTAACACTGAAACACTAATGTTAGTGAAAACAAAGGTTTTGAGCTGTTGGTTATTAAATGGGCTACAGTAACTATATGGAAGTCAGTCAGCAAACCACTAATAAGCACAATATGTGCCTGTCATAGTGTGAGGACTGAGAATACATGTTAAAGGCAAAGATCCTGTTCTCAAGGAGGTCAAAAGTCTCAGGGATGAGATTTCAGAAATGGATTCTGTGATTCGCCAAGGAAACTTGGTAGTATACAGAGTGGAGGTTTTCTGTGAGATTTTGGCCTCTCGATTTTGTTGATGTACTTTATTGATAGATACTCATTTGAATTTCTCACAGGACCTGATGGAGGTCAAACCCAAGGGTTATGGATCTGTCCCCTCCTTGGCACTCTCTGTCCTCCTATTGCATTAAGCACTCAACTGAAAATTATCCAAATAATGGATTGTCTCTGTCATCTAGTGGGGTTTCTGTGATGCATACAAAATCTGGTACTTTATGTAACATTAGTTGTAGACAGAGGATTCGCTATTAATGACTCATCCCAGATTGAGCAGCAGGAGGCTAGAATTTGAATCTATTGAAATGAGGAAAAAGATAGAAGAGATTTGTGCACAGCTATTTGTAGAGTAGCCTGTTTAATCTGGATATTGAATTTAAGGAGGGTTATAAACAAGCTAGTTTTCTTGCCAAACCAAGGCTCAGGATAATGAGGGGTCTGAAACTATTTCATACACAAAATTCACTGGAAGGATCCAGGATATTTAATGAAGGAAAGATATGAAGAAGAGTAATATGATTGCTAAATAACTGAGGCACTCTTATGTGGGAAAAGCTATAGATTTATTATGTATTGTTCTAGAGAATAGAATGAGGATCAGTGGCTGACAATTAGGAGACAGATTTCTATTCAATGTAGATATGAGGGGAATAAATTCAAATATTTAGTATTGATCCAGTCATTGAATGATATCCCTCGTGATAATAATTATAATAAAAAGGATAACAAATCCTTATTACTTTAAACGTAATGATGACCATCTCTCAGAGAGATTGTGCTAGATGACCTTTCAATTTGATACTAGAAATAAACATCCTAGTCATCTCAATCAGCTCCTTCATTTTACAGATGAGGAAATTAAGAGCCTTAGAGACTGTGACTTGTTGAGGGTCCCACAAGGTCTATTATTTAGACCCTCGTCTCTTGATTCCAAGTAAAATGTAATTTTCTTTAAATTGAGTTATCTGTAATCCCTCATCCAATTCTAAGAGTCCTAGATTTTATTTTTCTTGTTCTGTGTGACCTTTTTATTTCCTTTACCCAAGATAATGAGGGTTACATGTATGCTACTAAAACTCCCTGGGCATATTTTTCCACTCTGGACTATTATTTTTCCCCTCAATTATACCTTTTAGGGAAGAGCTAGTCATGCTGGTGAAGCTGGGAAGAGATAGGTGTATGGGAACATTAGCACAACTTCAATTATTTGGGCAATTTAACAAATAATATGTACTTAGGCCTCAGTCTCTCAGCTAATGGATTAGAGCATGGCTGTTGATATAAGTGAGCTAGTAATATCAGCAAATTCTGATAAAGCCCCAAAGCCCAACTTCTCTACCTTAAGAACTTGATCAATTAAGCCTTTGTGTTTTGATGTGGTTTACTTTCCTTTCCCAATGTTTTCTGATTATATTTTTTATTCTGTAGTTAAGAAAACTAAAACTTGGAAAAATAAATCTTAGGATGTTTTGGAAATTGTTAATGTGAAAATAATGTAGTAGTCTCATTGTGTATAGATATGGCTGGTTGGTACAATATATATAACAGTGGGCATAAAATCAGGAATAAGTCTTTCTGAATTCAAATCCAACTTTACTAGCTGTGTGATACTGACAAATCACTTAATCTTGTTTGCCTCAGTTTGCTTATTTGTTCTTACTTCATTTTAGATGCATTGTTAAATTAATTGTTGGTTCACCATTTTCATGTTTTAATGTCTCCGTGGCACCAAACATAGGTATATAACTCCTTCATTGAAATTGAATTGAAATTGTAATTGTAATTTAAAGAATGTTTTGGGCGTGCTTATTTGTTAGTATTTTTAAGAGGGAAAAAAAGAGGGAAAGGGAATAAATAAATTAGGGTTAGAGTGATTGTCATAACCTAATCTTTGTTGATTACTGTCTGACTTTGACACATTGATGTAGCAATGTGTTTCACTATAGATATGGACACTTCTTACAATGAAAGGCATGGCAACTATTTGCTATATGAAAACCATTGGAGGAATTTAATATATTTAACAAGTTGAATATACAAAGAAGGGGCATGTTATTGACAAATAATTAAGGTACTCTCATATGAGAGAAATTCAAAATTTATTCAGTAAGGCAGAGTAGGTATCATAGTGGATGGAGTTAGTATATAACCTGAGCTCAAATGTGGGTCAGACACTTACTTTAGCAAGGTCAATTAATCCTTCCCAATAATAGCAGACACTGTTATGAGAATCATATAAGATAATATTTGAAAGTTCTTAGAATAGTTCCTTTCACATAGTGGGTGCTTAGTAAATGGTTGTTCTTTTCCTTGGGTAAAGTTTAGAAATAGTTTTAGAACTAATTTTCTTGAAGACAATATCCAAAATCCATCAAGTCAATGGAAATACAATATATTCAGTTTCAACTTTTTTTGCTGTCCTTAAATCTTTGAAGGTGTTTTAGGATTTTGAAGAGTAGATTCATATCTTCTTTCTACAGAATTTGTATAGCCTACAATTATCTTCTTTGCCACTAGATAGTATCCTTTCATTGGTAAGAAGCAGCACTGGGTTTACACAAGGGTTTCCTAACTTTAATCCCTGAAAGGGAGCTCTGAAACCAAGGAATGAGTATATTAAAGTGAAAAAGTGAAATATTAGTCATTCATTTCAGTAATCTGGAGATTTTACAATGTTTAAATTATTGAGGAATAAAGTATTTATTAGATAGTTGGATCATTTATTAAGCATTTACTCTAAACTAGCCAGTGTGCTAAGTACTGGAGATAGATACAAGCTAGCTGGTATGTACATGCTCTCAAGATTACATCTTCAGTGCTTTGAAGACATAGACACAAGTGAATACAACACATATAGGGTAACTAGAAAGAAAGAGAAGTGGGGATATGCTCATGTTGGGGCTTGTGGCAAGTAAAGAGAAAGAGAAGAATTCAAGTATGAATGAAATGACACATGGTTGAGTTCTTTCCTAAGATAGCAACTTCAGGGAAGGAGTATTTTTCATCTGGTATTTTTTCAAAAGCATTTGAAAAGCAAAAAGCAATCTTTCTAAAAATATTAATATAAAAACTATTCACATAGATGAGTATAAATATACTAAAAATACTAAGGTTGCCATTACTGTAGAAGTCATTCTGTAGGGTCAGCATCTATAACTTTTTCTTAAAGGAAAGATGCAACATAAAAAGTTGGCAGCATACACAGTCTAATAAAAGTAAGATAATGAGCTGTCATGTTTGCATATAACTCAAGTAGATATTGAAGAGTAACCAGTTGAATATGTTTAAGTAGGATTATGCTGCTTAATAGAAAATCTCAGAGATTCAACATTTGTTTTTTTTTTAAATTTGACTGAGAGAAATATGGAAAACCAAAGAATAATGGTAATTATGTATGAGAAGTAGCATACCATAGTGGATAGAGGGTCATCTTTGGAATTGGGAAGACCTGAGTTTAAGGTCTAGAAAGTTAGGTTAATCAATGGATAGAGTACTTAGGCTGGAGTTAGGAAGTTCTGAGTTCAAATATGACCTAAGACACTTACTAGATGTGTGATTCTACACAAGTCACTTAACTCAGTTTGCCTTACTCCACTGGAGAATAATATGAAAAAGCACTCTAATTTTTGCCAAGATACCATCAGGGCTTCATAAAGTACAATTCACCCTAGACTAACCTTATTTCCCCTTTTGATGTGGTTATTCACTTTGTAGATCAAGGGAATGCTGACTGGAAAATCTGTAGATTAGATTATCCACATTTTAACAAAATGTTTAATAAAAACTATCTCATGCCACTGTATCTCATACTGTTCTTATGGTGGAGAGGGAGAATGGAGTTGATGTGAATAAGAGGATAACCTAGTTAGATGGATTGAATACTGGTTCCTTTGAACAACTGCAACAATCATAAATGATTCATTGTTGGCTTGGCAGGAGGTTTCCATTGGAATGCCTGAGGAATCTGAGTTTAACTCCTTCCTATTTAATATCTTTATCAGTGACAAGGATAAAGGCATCTATGGCATATTTATCAAATGTGCAGATAACAAAAGACTCATAGGTATAGCTAACATATTGGATGACCCATTCAGTATCCAAAAAAATATTGAAGGATAGAACTTTTGGGATGAATCTAACAAGATGAAATTCTATGGGAATAAATATAAAGTCTAACACTTGAAATGAAAAAAAAAAACCAAACTCATATATAGGGAGTGGCATGGTTAGAGAAGAGTTTATTTGAAAAAGACCCAAAGTTTTAGTAGATAGTAATTTGAATAGGAGACAGCTGTGTGTTGTGGCAGCCAAAAAAACTGATGTGATCAGGGGCTGCATTGAAATAAGTAGTTTACAGATATAAAGATATGCTATCTTACCCTACAGAGAAGTATAAGGGGAACAAGACAAGGGAAGTGTGGATGGGGGGGGAGGGTAATTAAAAGTAGGGGGATCATAGGGAGAAGGAGTTGACAAAAAGCAAAATACTGGTGAGGAGGAATAGAGTGAAGGGGAATAGAGCAGGATGCATAGGGGATAATATGATAGAGGGCAATACATAGTTATTAATCAAAAGCTTAATGTGAATGGCATGAACTCACCCATTAAAAAGAAGAGGATAGCAGAATGAATTAAAAACCAGAATACTACTGTATTTTATTTACAAGAAACACATTGGAGGTGAATGATTTAAATTAATATTCAATAACTCTAAGTATATGTTTTATAAAGTTTATTAATAATCACTTGAAATTAAAAGAAAATAAAACTAAAAGAAATAGAACTTCAAAACTAATTATCTAACAAAAAGTAAACACACATGTGCACATTCTCCTGCCTGGCATAAAGCCTACTTTCCCAGCGGTATCAAAGGAGAAGAGAGAGGAGTGGAGCTATGCAAAAGTTATATACTCCCTACATTAGCACAAGGTAAAATTATAATTTAAAATGGTCCATGGAAAGGCAAATTTAAAATTAATTAGGCTCTAAATGATCTAATTCTTCAAAAAAGGTGGGTAAAGAAGAAATCATAGAAACAATTAGAGACTTCATTAAAGAGAATGACAATGAGGAGATATCATACCAAAACTGATAGGATAGAGGGGAAATGTTAAATCTCTGAGTGTCTATATCAAGAAAATAGAGAAAGCTGATTTCAATGAATAGAGCTTTATACTTTAAAAATTAGGGAAAAACAAATTAAAAAGCCTCAGATAAAAACTAAATTGGAAATTCTAAAAATTAAAGGAGCAATTAATAAACTAGAAAGTGAAAGAATTATTGAATTAATAAATAAGACTAGAAGCTGGTACTTTGAAAAAATAGATAAAATACTGGTTAATCTAATAGAAAAAGGAAAGAAGAAAACCTAATTAACAGTATCAAAGATGAATGGGGAAATCTCACCTCTAATGAAGAGGAAATTAAGGCAATTATTAAGAACTACTTTGCTCAATTATATGGCAATAAATTTGACAATCTAGATGAAATGAGTGAATATTTACAAAAAATATAAATTGCCCAGATTACCAAAAGAGGAAATAGAATTATTAAACAATCCCATCTCAGAAAATAATTGAACAAACCATCAAGGAACTTCCTAAGAAAAAATCTCCAGGGCCAGAGGGATTCACAAGTGAATTCTATCAAACATTTAAAGGCAGACCAAAAACTGAGAAAGAAAACTATAGACTAATCTCCTTCCTGACCATAGATGCAAAAATCTTAAATAGAATACTAGCAAAAAATCTATAGCAAGTTATCAAAAGAACTATCCACTATGATCAGGTGGGATTTATACCAGGAATGCAAGAATGGTTTAATATTAGGAAAGTCATCCATATAATTGACCATATCAATAATCAAACCAACAAATATCACATAATTATCTCAATAGATGCAGGAAAAGTCTCTAAAAAATAAAACATCCATTGCTTTTGAAAAAACTAGAAAGTATAGGAATAGAAAGGCTATTTCTCAAAATAATAAACAGCATATATTTAAAACCATCAACAAATATTGTACTAGAAACAGTAGCAGGAGCAATTAGAGAAGAAAAAGAAATTGAAGGGATTAAAGTAGGCTATGAGGAGAATAAGCTATCACTCTTTGAAGAGAATATGATAGTATACTTAAAGAATCCTAGGAAATCAACTAAAAGACTAGTGGAAATAATTAACAACTTTAGCAAAGTTGCACGATATAAAATAAGCCCACATACATCATCAGCATTTTTAAATATTTCCAACAAAACTCAACAGCAGGAGTTAGAAAGAGAAACTCCATTTAAAATCACTCTAGACAAGTGATGGGCAAACTATGGGTCCATGGGCCAGTTGTGGCCCCCTGAAATGTTCTATCCAGCCACCTGACATTATTCCTAATCTGATGAATACAATGAGTAGGATACAATACAATGAAACTTTGAAAGAGTTGCCTTAGAAACAGACTGACAGATGTGCATTTCCTTTCCTTTGCCCCCCTCTTTAAAAAGTTTGCCCATCACTGCTCTAGACAATATAAAATATTTAGGAATCTATCTGCCAAAATAAACACAGGAATTATATGACCACAACTACAAAACACTTTCACACAATTAAAACTAGATCTAGGGCAGCTGGGTAGCTCAGTGGAGTGAAAGTCAGGCCTAGAGACAGGAGGTCCTAGGTTCAAACCCAGCCTCAGCCACTTCCCAGCTGTGTGACCCTGGGCAAGTCACTTGATCCCCATTGCCCACCCTTACCAATCTTCCACCTATGAGACAATACACCGAAGTACAAGGGTTTAAAAAAAAAACTAGATCTAAACAATTGCAAAAACATTAACTGTTTCTGTGTAGGATGAGTTAATATAATAAAAATTACAATCCTACTCAAGTTAATCTACTTATTCAGTGCCATACCTATCAAACTACCAAAAAAAACTTTTTCATAGAATTAGAAAAAATTTATAAGAAAGTTTATCTGGAAGAACAAAAGAACAAAAATATCAAGGGAAATAATGAAAAAAAATCGAAGGATGGGTGCCTAGCAGTACCAGATCTTAAACTGTATTATAAAGCAGTGGTCATCAAATCAATATGGTAAGAAACAGAACAGTGGATCAGTTAAATAGACTAGGGGTAAATGAACTCAGTAAGCTTGTGTTCAAAAAAACCCAAGGACCCCAAGTTTTGGGACAAGAACTCACTATTTGACAAAAACTAGAAAATTGGAAAACAGTATGTGACATTAGGTTTAGATCAATATTTTATGCCCTATACCAAGATAAATTCAAAATGCAGAAATGACTTAAATATAAAGAGTGAAATCATAAATTATGTGAACATAGATTAGTATACTTGTCAGATCTGTGTGGAAAAAAAGAAATTTAAGATCAAGCAAGAGATAGAGAACATTACAAAATGTAAGATGAATGACTTCGATTAAATTAAATTAAAAAGGTTTTGTACAAAGACAATGCAACCAAAATTAGAAGGGAAGCAACAAAAAAGTGGGAGAACATTTTTTAACAAAACTCTCTGAAAAAGGTTTAATTTCCCAAATAAATAAGGAACTAAGTCAAATCTACCAAAAATCAAAATCATTCCCCAATTGACAAATAGTCAAGGGACATAAATAGGCAGTTTTCACATGAAGAAATTGAAACTATCAATAAGAACATGAAAAAGTATTCTAAATTCCTCCTAATTAGAGAAATGCAAATTAAAGCAACTGTGAGGTGCCACCTCACAGCTAGAAGATTGGCCAATGTGACAGCAAAGGAAAGTGATAAATGTTGGTGGGGATGTGGCAAATTTCGGACACTAATACATTGTTGCTGGAATTGTGAATTGGTCCAACCATTCTGGGGGGTAATTTGGAACTATGTGAAAAGGGCTTTAAATAAATGCATGCCTTTTGACGCAGCCATACCACTGCTGGGTTTGTACCCCAAAGAAATAATAAGGAAAAAGACTTTTACAAAAAATATTTATGGCTACGCTCTTTGTTGTGGCAAAATATTGGAAAATTAGGGAATGTCCATCAATTGGGGAATGGCTGAGTAAATTGTGGTATATGATGGTGATGGAATGTTATTCTGCTGAAAGGAATAAAGAAATGGAGGAATTCCATGTGAACTGAAAGACCTCCAGAAATTGATGCAGAGTGAAAGGAGCAAAACCAGAAGAACATTGTACACAGAGACTGATACATTAAGGCACAATTGAATGTAATAGACTTTTCTCCTAGCAGCAATGCAATGATCCTGGACAATCCAGAGGATAAAGAATGCTATCCACACCCAGAAAAAGAACAGTGGAACCAGAAGTGCATTAGAAAAATATATGCTTAATTACATAGTGCTATAGGGATGTGATTAGTTTGATGTTAAAGGATCAATCTAGTGCAAATACAAATGACATAGAAATATGTTTTGAACAATGATACTTGTATAACCCAGTAGAACTGTTTGTCTGCTTTGGGAGGGGATAGGCAAAAGTAGGGGAGGAGGTGATTATGAACCATGGAAAAATATTCTAAATAAAAAATTAAAGCCAGAGATAAATATGTGATAGTTTAATGGTCTCTGTCCAATGTCTTGAACACATCTGGAATGTTTTCTTCATATATGTGCACCATATTTTAAAGATATTAGTCATACAATATCCAGAGGAAGGGAAGTAAGGATGGTCAAAGTCTTTGTTAATGTCATATATGGAGTAGTTGAAGGAACTTGAGGTATTTGCTGTTTAGAATAAAGAAGAGGATACTGGGTGGGGACATGGAGGAGGATATTAGGCTGCTTCTCTTTAGCCACAGATCTGCTGTTCATGTCTTTTTCAACCTAACTCATTCACTGCCTCATACTCTGCAATCCTCACAAGGTGATTTCACCCTAAAGTCTACTCCTTTGATTGGTGAGTCCCTGGGTGTTATCAACCAACCAACCTACCAACTTTGGCTAGGACCACTTCAAGCGTGCTGGAATTGTGCTACTTATCTCACTCCCAGGTCAACTCAATCTCTGCAATTCCTTACTTCTCCACCAACAGATTTGTCCTTGAGGTGTATTCCCCTCTTCTCCATTTCTAGCTCTCCTTTATGTTTTGTCTTCCTTTATTAAAATTCATGGTCTTTTGAGTATAGAAACCATTTAGTTTTCTTATATTTATGTCCCCAGCTCTTAACATAATGCTTGACTCTAATACTTTTTCTTTATCTCTCTGTCTCTCTGATTCACTTTCTCTCTATCTCTGCCTGTCTCTTTATGTCTCTATCTGCCTCTATTCCTCTAATAATCCTTGAGGTTCCTTCCAACTAAAATTCTATGAATCAATTTGATTTCATTATAATTTTTTTCATTTCATTTTTGACCATTGAAAACTACATTTATTTTTCTCTCATATCAAATATTTATGACTGTTATAAAGAAAATTGGACTCTGATACTACTAGGCTTCTAGGGGATATTGGTTAGGGAAGCTGTGCCTTTGAATTCTCCTAGGTACCTGGTGACTGGGGAAACACCAACCCAATCACCCTTGCTGGATGATATAATTCCCCTATTCTAAATAACAGTGCCCAGGCAGGACCCTTAATGTCTAGTGGATGGGTAACCCTTTCAGGTCCCACCTGGGGTTAGGTTAATTATTAATATTGGGCTCTAATTAGCCTTTGATCACGTTTTCATCTGACTGAGTTGCTCCCTTTCCAAAAGTCATCATATAATGACCACTCAGGAAGGTACTTAATGAAACTTTATTGATCTTAAATATGGAAAGGAATAATCAGGAACAGATTGGGGATAAGAGACCCTGTCACACTAATATCTATGATCAATAATCCCTCAGGACTGTAGGCTGTTGTTTCAATAAAGCTGGAGCTATTGTTTTTCATACTCCTCTGGTTCAGCTTGGCCACTGCCAAACCAGATAGGGCAATCTGCTCAGTTGGTACAGATATTGTGATTTCTCTCAGCTTCCTTATTATCAGTTTGTGATATGTCAGCCTTGACAGCCTTCAGGAAATATCCACTCTTACCTAACCCTCTTCTTCTTCACCTCCCTTCCTCCTGTTCACCACCCGGGCCCAGATACCTAAATAGCTAATGATGATTTGGATGCCTAAAGATCTAGGGAGATTCAGGAAGAACCAGTGACCCACGGTCAGGGATCCACAGATCAATGCTCCAAGACCCAAGATCAAAGATCAATTGTCAAAGGCCAAGGTCCAAATCAAAAGGCCCAAAGATCGAAGACCCAGTATTTATATTCTCAGGCCAACCGCCTTTGCCCTGTCCTCATGGCCTCTGGGAACATTCCAAAGTTGCCAACTGTCTTCACCTGTCAATCAAGTTGAGACTAACAATTCTCAGAGTTTGAATATAACATGACCTTCCTGTTTACCTTGGAGTAGGTACAAATAAATAGAAGAAATCGTAAGACAGAATATATGCCCAATGGGTTATTGGATACAAGCAAAGATTTTCATTAAATGAGGCAGAGCTAGCATTTGTCCAGGGAATCCTGCTGGCCATTTGAGAAGGATCGTTAAACCCTGCTGCATTGTCTGCATCACCTAGCAACTATAGGAAACAAGAAACATTTAAAAGAATAAAAGATATTGACCCACAGTGATTTTGGGGGAAAGATATCATGAACTTTCGCTCTTTCTTGCCAAAGTGACCAAGGCATGGAAAGAGAAAAGAAAATACCATGTAATATAAATAGTCATTCTTCATCTCCCAAACTATATCTTATCCCCTCACCCTCCTCCTCATTTTTTCAAGTATTTTTTCCCTCTAAATTCAGGAAGGGGGAAAATCTATAATTGCTCCTTGTACTCAAAGCAGTTTTTGAAATGTTGACAGTTTGTTGAAAATAAAATAGCACAAATGTTCTTGTATCCATGAATACGAGTCTTTTATTCCTTCCACATTTATATATTTTCTTTTTACAAGAAGAAATCTCTTGTTAGTTTAGAAACCTTATTTCCCTTGCTCAGTTAAGGACATCTGGTATCATCTTAAAATAGCATTGGTAACCAGGACAGCAAAGGACCCTGACTAGATCTTTAGTAATTCAGCTTTCATTTAGAAATAACCTAAACCAAACAAGAAAGGGGGGTTCAACTTTAATTGATCTTTTCATAGTTTTGAGGAACAACTTTGCTGAGATAAAACTGCTGAGAGAAAAGAAAAAAGAAAAAAGAAAAAAAAGAACAGGAATCCCTGTTCTCTAGGACAATACTACATGTTACTGATATTGCTCTATGCTTTTATATAAATCTGGGGTGCCATCTCCTTTCCCCTCCATCATTTCTTCCTTTCTTGTTTTCCTCATTCTTCTTGCTTCCACTTTTCCATGAACTGTCTATAATCCTGAAGTCCAGAATGAGATGCTATATTTTTAGCATACAGCAGGAAACAATAGACATTCAGAAATAAATCAGTGTAGACCATGTGGGAACTTAGCCAAGAGACAGAGACCCCAGGCAAGATGCACTAGAGTAATTTGAAGATTTCTTTCTACGCAGCCTAGTGACAGTCTTGTAGCAGCAAGTATCTTTTTTTATATATCCCATCCCCTTGATTGAGTCCTTCAAGTATATCAAGACATGTGCTTTATTCTAAAAGAATATTCTCACTATGAATCTAGAATAAGAATAAACCAGTACCAAGGAGTGCATATCTCTATGCAACTCTATGCAACTAAGATCAATCTTATAATTCTTTAAACAAGTGGTTATTCAGTTTTTGCTGTAGACCTCCAAGAGAGAGAGATCTCATCACTCCCCAAAATAAAACATGCCATTTTGGTATGAAGTTATGGCAAACTTACAAATAATAAATTAAAAATATACAGGCAGAGATTTTATTTTCAATGTTCCATTAATTAGTCATGATTTACCTTAAACTTACCAAAGTTCAAGTGGCATTTATATTAATTGTGGGCACCAACAGACAGAAATTATATAAGACTGAATCATAAGAAAGGAACATTTCCAGAATTCCTTGAGCATGTAGCTCCAATATATAGCTGACACTAATTATTGAACCCTGAGTAGGAAATGACACGCATACTATGAATCTTCCAAGGAGTTTGAGAGAATTTCCTATGTGCAAGTCAAGTCCAACTTACTTTCTTAACAATCATCATAGATCATTAGACCTATTTGTCCCCAGAATATTACTAAAGATGGAAAGTTTGTGCTATGAGTCATCAGAGGATATATTCATGGGTGAAATCACACCCCTTCTGAGGTATCTAGGGTGTTCTGCATCACTGGCTTGTTCTTAGAATCCAAAGAGAAGTATATATCAATATGGAAGTGATCTATGCTTTTTAAGGGGAGGTATTCTCCCTCACACTGTCACTATTGCATATCATAACCACTCTATTATTGTTATTCACCAGATTCTATTGCCAAATAAGTCAGTACCCTTCTGCCAAATATGATGATGAACCTCTCAAAATTAGTTTGGTCATTAGATGCCATAACCTCTTTAGCTCAAAAGTAAAAAAATCAGCTAGGTAAACCTTTGTCATAAAATTATTTATTGTCTTCCAGAGCACAAGGCCATTTAATTTAGAATGAAATATAAGTAGAACTTTAGTGGGAAATTGTAATAATAATAATGATGATGAATAGTTAAATAATGCTTTATGGGGTGGTCACTTTACAAATATCTCATTTAAAACTCACAGTAATCCTGGTATGTATTATTCCCATTTTTATGTATATATGAATATTATTCCCATTTTTAGATGAGGAAACTGAGGCAAAAAGAGGTGGGTTAAGTGACTGATGAAGCAGCAAATATCAAATGCCAAATCTGAATTTAGGTCTTTGTGACTAGATCAAACATTCTATCTTTTTTGCTATCTATGCTAGAAAAAAATAGCAGCAGGGGTGAAATTTGCTATTATTGGTTGCACGAGTCTAAGAATACTTAGTTTAGGTTATCAAATGGAATAATGATAACAACAGATCCAGTGACAGGTAAGGCATCTATCTACCTTTTAAACTTTACATTTTTTTATACACTCTAAATAGGAAAAAGTGTCTTTAGTACTTTGTTACAAATTAATTCCTTATTCGTACAAGCCAAGTGTCTATAATTCCTTACTAGGAATAAATTCCCTATTAGATCAAGTTGAGACATTTTTTTATTAATATAGGATTCAGACACTGAAAGGGATACCAAGAAACTTAAGCTATGTACCATACCTTCAAGTAGGTCACAATATTTCATAGATGGTCCTAGTTATTATCCTGTAAAATAAGGTCCACCAATAATCCTATTATCATTCTAGACAGGGAAAATGAGATAAAGAGAAGTAAGCTTATCCATGGTCACTCAGTGTCTGAAGCTGTGTTTGAACCAAGGTCATTCTGACTCAATAGCAGATTCTCTCTTTACCATACCATGTTGTCTCCAAGTGCAGATAGAAATGCAAAATTAACCACAAAGCCAAATGTAAATTGCAATTCCAAAATATGTGAAAGAGATATTGTACAAATTCAGAGTAGTTCAATTCTCATAATCAAGTAAGAGTGGGAGAATTTTGAACTGGCTTTGGAAGTATAGGTATAATTAGGATAGGTATGTGAGCAAGGGTTGTGTTATTGATGGGGCAATTGGTGTTAAAGGTCAGGTCATATATATGAATAGAATCTGTGAACCCCTGACTCTTTTTAATTGAGACACCAATTATCACAATCCAATCATTGGTAGAAAATATGTCTCCCTTCCATTGTTTCTAATTGTATCACCCACCCAGATCTACTGTTATTGGTTGTTGACTATTGGGATGACATTTCAATGATATAATTTTAGGGGATAAAAAAGAAAGAAAACTCATTCAATTGTCTTAGTTGGGATTAAACCTAATGATCTAGCTTTACTGATTGAGACCTGTCTCTCTCAATCAACACATTTTTGGCTTGGAGCTTTGCTTCTTTGTTTTCTTTCAGATTGACTGAAAATTATTCACCACATATTGGAGAAAAATACAGAAAGTTAAATTGTAGTTAGAATGAGATCCTTGAATGGATTTCAACTTTCCATGGGCAATGAGGATCTGTTGAAGTCTTTGAATAAGTAGAGTGACAATGAAAGTGATATTATTAAGGCTGTTAATTTCATGGTATTGTTTTTGAGGGATTTAGGAGAATAGAGAGCAGGAAAATATTAGAAATATATTATATTTACAGCATTATTACTGAAAGGGTAACTGTGACTAACTCCAAATCTCCTTTATCATCTCAAAACAGAGACAAATCTTTCAGATAAAATAAAATAACGGCATAAAGAAGGGGAAAAGAGATATGTAAAAATAGAAAATCTTCAAGGAAAAACCTTGAAAGAAAACTTTCAGAGACACATAAAACTAAATAACAACAACAACAACAAAAGATCTGTAACAAAATGAATAAATTCTAATTGGTATAAAACTGAAAGCTATCCTCCACAACTACACCAATGGGATATGAATTGTTATTGATATAGATAGAAGGGAGGAAGAATTATAAATTCACACAGAAGAAAAGAAAAAGAGTGTAATAGCAACTTCTCTTCCTACCTGTTTCCTTCCGTCTCCTACCAGAAGAATGTTCTTACCATAAGAACTTCCAGAAATATTTAGAAATTCAGTGAGAAATAAAGATCCAACCTCTATAAAGCATCGAAATAAAATTGCTAAAAGAAGAATCAAAGAAAGATAAATATGAGATTTATAGCTTAGAGTTGATCTTGGAAATTTTTTATAAAGCAGTACATTCTGAGAATACCTTAACTAGGACCCACATCCCTCCTCCCCCAAATGCTGGTTATCAGGCCAAATACTCTAGTGATGATAACTATTATCCCTGGCTAAAGATGTGGCAGAAAGGAAGAATTTTACATCATATCTCTTTTCATTGGGTATGATAGTGAAGAATAGCTTTTATGGTAGTGATTTCAAATATATATATATATTTGGAAGACACACCATAATTTAGAAGCCTTTATTTTGTGAGTGTGAATTAATTGATCCAGTCACTTTCCCGGCTGTGCAGATTCCAATAAATTCATGTTTTTTCATTTTTGGTGATTCTCCATGCCCTACTCTAAATCCTCCATAAGGGAGCCATTATGCCCCATTAATTTGCTTCCTCTAGGGTTTTGATTTTAATTTGGTTTTAATTTGTTTTGTTACCATTATGTGGGCCCAAAGAACTTCCCATTCAGTATTTCTTCCTCTAGTTACATGGCTGCCCATCATACAACCCTCACTCTCTGAATCATATATTTTTGAGTATCTTTAAAGTCACTTCTTGAATAAATAAGAGAATGAACAAAATATTTAAGCAATCATTATGTAAAAAGTACTAGAGAAGGAAATAGAAAAATAACAGTCCTTGTTCTTAAGGACAACATATGAAAGGCTTCTACATCTATACTATATGCTTTTACATATTTACAATATGCATATAGAAATATCCCATGGTCCCTATGGTTCAGAGGCTAAGCAGATGTTAAAATTTCTTCTTAACTGTCACTATATAATTTATTTCTAGGACTCAAGTTCAGGGTCCTTATCTATCCCCAGCAGAGTGTGAAGTTGGATGGTGGTTGAGGCGGTTGAGTAGTTTGACTTGACTGGCACATGCTACTTCAAGTTTCTCCCTCTGAATGATTTTGTTGCTTTAGCTAGCTTAATTTTATTACCCTTTGGGTGGTAGTTGATTGGCAGTTAGTAGGGATAGCTGGCCCTTGCTTCATAGGAACTGCTGCTGTGGATGATGGTTATGAGGTGGACTGCCAGGATGAATAATGGTCTGGTGTACTTCATATTTATAAATCACCACAAGTGAAGATGCTTATGTATATCATTCATCATTCCATTATCCTTTGAGTCAGTCACAGTCACACATTTTAATTCCTCAGAGATAATTGTGTTCTATTAGTCACAACAATAAGAGGTATGTGTGTGTGTGTGTGCATGTGTGTGTGTAATTAAGCTGCTTCAGTTAGTTGTAAACAGTACAGAAATTCTCAAGTATAAGCCATCCCATGCTCCTGGTCAAATATAATTTTGATTCCTGTGTATCTACAAGATATGCACTGCCCTATGCAAGATCTGTGAACAGATGCTCTGAACCAATGGTAAACCCTAGAATTTTATAGGACTTAATTGATGAAATATACAGTGACTCAAGAACAAAAACAAAAACAAAAAAAAGAGGTTAAAAAAACTAAAAAAACTAAAGGCTTGAAGAATAACTTTTGTTCAGACAATTATATGCAATTAAACGGGAACCCAAACTTAGGAAAACTCATGGAGGAAAAGAAAACCCACATCTATAAACATATGCAGAAACGTACTCATGCATATATGTTGTTTGTGCTATGTAATAGCAAATGCATCAGTGAACAAAGAATAGCATTCTGCAACTACATTCAGTTCTGATTAATTGTCTCAGTTGTTTTGTCCAATTGTTGTTTAACTTTCCTGTCTTCATAATGCCAAATTTCTCTTTTCTGTTTTTCACTGACATCCTTCTATACATTGTTGGCAATAGCCTTCCTGGAAGTCACCTGTCCATTTGGGTACATCCTTGACTTAACTCTTACACTGTAGATGAACCTTCTACAAAGTATTCAGTGACTCTAGGTCATAAAAGGAAAGCAAAATGGAAATCAGTATAAGTAGTCATTCAGTCAGCAAGTATCTATTAAGTATTTATAGTGTGCTAGATACTATACAGAGTGCAGGAGATGCAAAGAAAAAGCATACACAGAAACATAGATGTAAACATAAATCCCAGTCCTTGTGCTCAACGAGTAGATATATTTACATGCTAATGTTATCCATATGTAGATACTCTAGATACATGCAAGATATAAATATATATATGTATATATATATAATATATTACTATTGGAAGTATAACTATCAATACAAAAATCAAACTCTTTACATACATATAAGAATAGTATCAATCTGCCTTTAATCTATCTCATTATTTACAAAATAGCTCAGTTGCCCTATTTTATATGGATTTATTGGGGATGGGCAACATCTAGAAGTACATACATTTTTATAATCAAATAATTGAGAACAATGATGCAGAAACTTTAGCCTTAAATTCAGTTCTTTACCTATCTCTGTATCTGATTACTTATGTTGGCAGTTTGGAGATTTCCATCTACATAACATCAGAAAACACTGAGCAGGAGGAAAGCTTTGGCAGAGAAGTCACATCTGAAAGCTCTATCAACAGGTGCAGAGTTCCCTCAAAGATGTAAGCAAAGCATATCTGACACAAGGAAAACCCATGTGATTCAATGTTTCTTTGGAAAAAAAAATAAAGCTACATAAGGTTGCTAGCTTCCCAGGCAACTGTTGATCTCTAGGACTGACTTAAAATGCAAAAGCAGGTCTGAAATCTTATAATTACATTGTAAGGAGGAAAAAGGGGTTTTTTGGTTGAATATATTAAAAGATGGTCGCCAGAGGATTGAACAATTATCAATCCTCAATTAAGAATAATCTCAAGTCAAAATTGACTTTCATGGAAGTTTATTTAAAATTGAGAAGAGAGAGAGAGAATAAGGAAATAAGAATCTAACATAGTAGGTAAATTACTATAATCCTCTTAACTCAGTGATTCCCAAAGTGGGCGCTACTGCCCTCTGGTGGGTGCTGCAGTGATCCAGGGAAGCAGTGATGGCCACAGGGGCATTTATCTTTCCTATTAGATGCTATTCAAATTTTTAAAAAATAATTTATGGGCGGCTAAATAATATTTTTTTTCTGGAAAGGGGGCTGTAGGCCAAAAGAGTTTGGGAACCACTGCTCTAATTAATCCAGGTAGATCTAATTAACCCTCAGCCAAGAATCAGAGGGCCAGAGGCCTGGAGGTGAGCTTCATTCAAGGAGTCTAATAAGGGAAGTTCCTTAAGAGAAGTTCAGGAGGCAGCTGGGTAGCTCAGTGGATTGAGAGTCAGGCCTAGAGTTGGCAAATCCTAGGTTCAAGTCTGGCCTCAGACACTTCCCAGCTTTGTGACCCTGGGCAAGTCACTTGACCCCCATTGCCTACCCTTAACCACTCTTCTGCCTAGGAGCCAAGACACAGAAGTTAAGGGCTTAAAAAAAGACAGAGAGAAGTTCAGGAAGGTTCAGTCTTTAAACTCACCACGTGGATTTCTAAAGAAGATATTGAAAGAAGTTTCACCAAGGTCTCATTGTTTCAGCCAGCATTCCACAACGAATGATGAAAACTCCTTTATCAGCCACCCTCTTCACCAGAAGTCCCCCTCCAGCAGAAGACTTTCTCCTTTTAAAGGGGTCACTTATGCGTCACTTCCTGTGCCTCCTCCCTAATCTGCATGTCCAATCACAATAGATGCTTCTCATAGGACTGCCAAGGGGGCAGTCACTTGATTCTTTTAAAAAAAAACATTTATTAATATTTACTTTTTAGAATAGTTAATATGGTTATACAATTCATGCTCCTACTTTCCACTTCACCCCCCCAAGATTCCCCCGTATACCCCATGGCTGATGCGTATTTCCACTGGTTATAGCATGTGTCATTGATCAAGACCTATTTCCAAATTGTTGTTAGTTCCATTGGTGTGGTAGTTTAAAGTCTACATCCCCAATCATGTCCTCCTCAGCCCATGTGTTCAAGCAGTTGCTTTTCTTCTGTGTTTCCTCTCCTGTAGTACTTCCTCTGAATGTGGGTAGCGTCTTTACCATAAATCCCTCAGAGCTGTCCTGTGTCATTGCATTGTTGCTGGTACAGAAGTCCATTACATTTTATTTTACCATAGTATATCAGTCTCTGTGTACAGTGTTCTTCTGGCTCTGCTCCTTTCTCTCTGCATCCTTGAGGTCATTCCAGTTCACCTGCAACTACTCCAGTTTATTATTCCTTTTAGCCCAATAGTATTCCATCACCACCATATACCACAATTTGTTCACCCATTCCCCAATTGAAGGACATTCCCTCCTTTTCCATTTGTTTTGCCACCACAAAAAGCACAGATATAAATATTTTCTTACAAGTCTGTTTATCTATGATATCTTTGGGGTACAAACCCAACAATGGTATGGCTGGATCAAAGGGCAGGCATTCTTTTATAGCCCTTTGAGCATAGTTCCAAATTGCCAGCCAGAATGGTTGTATCAGTTCACAATTCCACCAGCAATGCATTAATGTCCCAATTTTGCCACATCCCCTCCAGCATTCATTACTCTCCCCTTCTTTCATTTTAGCCAATCTGCTAGGTGTGAGGTGATACCTCAGAGTTGTTTTGATTTGCATTTCTCTAATTATTAGAGATTTAGAACACTTTCTCATGTGCTTATTGATACTTTTGTTTTCTTTATCTGAAAATTGCCTATTCATGTCTCTTGCCCATTTATCAATTGGGGAATGGCTTGATTTTTATACCATTGGTTTAACTCTTTGTATATTTGAATAATTAGACACCTATCAGAGTTTTCTGTTATAAAGATTTTTTCCCAATTTGTTGTTTCCCTTCTGATTTTGGCTGCATTGTTTTTGTTTGTACAAAAGCTTTTTAATTTAATATAATAAAAATCATTTATTTTACACTTTGTAATTTTCTCTAATTCTTGCTTGGTTTTAAAATCTTTCCTTTCCCAGAGATCTGACAAGTATACTATTCTGTGTTCACTTAATTTATTTATAGTTTCCCTCTTTATATTCAAGTCATTCATCCATTCTGAATTTATCTTGGTGTAGGATGTAAGATGTTGATCTAAACCTAATCTCTCCCATATTGTTTTCCAAATTTCCCAGCAGTTGTTGTCAAATAGTGGATTTTTGTCCCAAAAGTTGGACTCTTTGGGTTTATCATACACTGTCTTGCTGATGTCACTTACTCCAAATCTATTCCACTGATCCTCCCTTCTGTCTCTTAGCCAGTACCATATTGTTTTGATGACCATTGCTTTATAGTACAGTTTAATATCTGGCATTGCTAGGCCACCTTCCTTCACATTTTTTTCAGTATTTCCCTATATATTCTTCATCTTTTGTTATTCCAGATGAACTTTGTTATAGTTTTTCTTAATTCAGTAAAAAAAGTTTTTTGGTAGTTTGATAGGTATGGCGCTAAATAGGTAAATTAATTTGGGTAGAATGGTCATTTTTATTATGTTAGCTCATCCTACCCATGAACAATCAAGGTTTTTCTAATTGTTTACCTCTAGTTTTAATTGTTTGGAGAGTGTTTTGTAGTTATGTTCATATAATTCCTTTGTTTGTTTTGATAGATTCCTAAGTATTTCATATTGTCTAGGGTGATTTTAAATGGTGTTTCTCTTTCTACCTCTTGCTGCTGTGATGTGTTGGAAATATATAGAAATGCTGATAATTTATGTGCATTTATTTTGTATCCTGCAACTTTGCTAAAGTTGTTGATTTTTTCTACAAGCTTCTTACTTGATTCTCTAGAATTTTTTAAGTAGACCATCATATCATCTGCAAAGAGTGATAGCTTAGTCTCCTCCTTGCCTATTTTGATACCTTCAATTTCTTTTTCTTCTCTAATTGCTACTGCTAGTGTTTCTAGTACTATGTTGAATAATAGAGGTGATAATAGGCATCCTTGTTTCACTCCGGATCTTATTGGAAATGCTTCTAATTTATCCCCATTGCATATGATACTTGATGGTTTTAGGTATATACTGTTTATTATTTTTAGGAAAGGTCCTTCTATTCCTATAGTTTCCATGGTTTTCAATAGGAATGGGTGCTGTATTTTGTCAAGGCTTTTTCAGCATCTATTTAGATAATCATGTGATTTTTGTTTGTTAAATTTTTGATATGGTCAATTATGTGGATGGTTTTCCTAATGTTGAACCATCTTTGCATTCCTGGTACAAATACCACCTGATCATGGTGGATGATCTCCTTAATTACTTGCTGGAGTCTCTTTGCTACTATTCTATTTAAAATTTTTGCATCTATGTTCATTACGGAGATTCGTATAAAGTTTTCTTTCTCTGTTTTTGGTCTGCCTGGCTTTGGAATCAGTACCATATTTGTGTCATAAAAGGAATTTGGTAAGACTCCTTCTTTGGTTATGATATCAAATAATTTGTATAGTATAGGGATTAGTTGCTCTTTGAATATCTAATAGAATTCTCTTGTGAATCCATCAGGCCCAGGCGATTTTTTCTTAGGGAGTTCTTTGATGGCTTGTTCAATTTCTTTTTCTGATATGGTATTATTTAGGCATTCTATTTCTTCTGCTGTTAATCTAGGCAATTTGTGTTTTTGTAAATATTCATCCATATCTCCTAGATTGCTTTATTTATTGCCATATAATTGGGCAAAATAGTTTTTAATGATTGCCTTAATTTCCCCTTCATTAGAGGTGAGGTCTCCCTTTTCTTCTTTGATACTGTCAATTTGGTTTTCTTTTTTTTAATAGATTGACCAATACTTTGTCTATTTTATCTCTTTTTTCAAAATACCAGTTTCTAGTCTTATTTATTAATTCAGTAGTTCAATAGGGGGTTGCTATGCTCGTGTTTTAGTGAGAGCTGTTTCACCCCTTTATAGCATGGAAGTGCCCCGATTCCACGTACTTCCAATGCTGTGTCCTGTTGTGGTGTCCCTGTGTTTCTCTGGATTTGTTTTTATGTCTTCTTGAGGAGTCCTATATGTTTAGGTTAGGAGAGGTTAAGCCCCTGCCTTTTACTCTGCTGCCATCTTAACCAGGAAGTTTGCAGTCACTTGATTCTGATTCATCACTCACTCTAGCACATTGGGTTATAAAGCTCACAGAATTGGAGGTGCTCTCACCTTTGGTGATTAAATCTAAAGATGGGCAGGGTAGACTTAATCTAATTATCACAACATACAGAAGACTACATTAAAGTGAACTTTATTCACTTTAAAGTTTCTGAAATTCTTTGTCATTATTTTTCATTTGAGACTGACAAGTTTATGAGATAAATAGTATAAATATAACTACTCGTTTTCTTATATGGGAAACTGTGGCAGGAAAGTCTTCACTTTTCCCAAGTGGATCTACAAAGTTTCAGAAACAAAATTTGAACTCGAGCCTTCTGACTCCAATTCTGCCCCTTTTATCTACTCCTGTCTTTCCATGAAAATAAGACATACTTTGGAAATAAGACATAGCAATGATTTCGGGGGGTTGCTTAATATAAGGCACCTACCCAAAAATAATACATACCATAGTCCCACATTGCTGGGTCCCCCTTTACCTTGCGGGGGCTGCTCCTAGTGAGCTTTGTTGATCCGCAGCAGGCCAGGTGATTGTAAAATAGGCTAAGGCTGTTTGGCAGCTCCTGATGCTCTGTGTAGCAGCCCATGATGTCCAGGCTGCAACACAGGAAGAATGGATGTTCCAGTAGCATCTGTCTGTACTTGACAGTCTTCGTTGCAGAAGCATAACTTTCAAAACTGATTTAGATGGTATGGGAGTGTGCATTAATATGAAATATTGTACCAAATGCCAAGAATAATACCATGTTCACTACACTATGAGACTCTTAATATTTTATAATAGTCTATGTTTCATTCTATTTTTGTGAAGATGAAATTAGCTCACCCCTATTTATTCCTTAGACTTTAGCCACCAGGAATATGTACATCCCACCCCACCTAGAATTAAGTGGTGAGGCAGGAGGTCTATTACCCACATGTGCTAGTGAGTGATGAATCAAAGACAAGTGACTGCCCCCTTGGCACTCAGAAGCAAGGTTATGCTGCCATTTGTCCACGTAGAACTGGAGGGTGGACGCAGGAAGTGACACAAAGAACTACCTTTGATGGAGCTCAAAGAATAATAAACTGGAGGAATTCCATGTGAACTGGAAAGACCTCCAGGAATTGATGCAGAGTGAAAGGAGCAGAGCCAGAAGAACATTGTACACAGAGACCAATACACTGTGGTAAAATAGAATGTAATGGACTTCTGTACTAGAAGCAATGCAATGACCCAGGACAATTCTGAGGGATTTATGGTAATGACGCTACCCACATTCAGAGGAAGAACTACAGGAGAGGATTGATGGGTTGATGCATACATGATTGGGGATGTTGACCTGAAAAGACCACAACAATGTAACTATCAATAATGTATAAATAAGTCTTGATGGGGGGCAGGGGGAAAGGGGTTGAGAGGTTGGTGATGGGTAAAGTAAAAACATGAATTATCTAACCATGGAAAATTTTTCTAAAAATAAAAATTATTTCATAAAAATAAGTAAATGAATAAATATGATGGTAACTTCCTGTGAGGGTTTTTTTTGTCCTTTGAACGTGGCCTTTGAGGAGCTCACGCTGGAAACCTCAGACTCCTTCCTTTTGGATTGTCATGTGGGTGAGTGAAGGGCTGACTCCTTTTCCTTGGCTTTTCTGGAGGCACTAGCCTCTGGAGAGGCCTCCTGTCTTGGAAGAGGCCTCTTGGCTAGAAGCCTTGTTTAAATGACCTCTGTGTCTCCCCTTTGCTGGGGCCTTTGAAGCCCTGACTGGTTCAGATATTCATACCAGGCCAGAGTAATTCTCTCTCTCTCTCTCTCTCTCTCTCTCTCTCTCTCTCTCTCTCTCTCTCTCTCTCTCTCTCTCTC
>NC_058135.1:169737782-169772543 GCF_016433145.1 Gracilinanus agilis | reverse complement strand
TATATATATATATATATATATAATCTGCATTGCTTAGGGATTTCATCAGTTTCCTTGGTTTCAGTTATCATGTTTATGTATATAATTCTAGCCCTACATATTCAGTTCCAATCTTTCACCTAAACTCCACTCTTGAATTACCAACTAAGTCTCAAATGGGATTTCCCATATGTATCTCAAAATTAATATGTTCAAATTCTTTGAGGTAAGCAATTTCATTATCCCTATTTTTCCCATTAGGAAATTGAAACCAAGAAGATAAATGATTCGCTCAGGAAATAATAGCAAGTAAGTGTCTGAAAAAGAAATGGAACTAAGATCTTCTGGACTCCACAACCATGCATGTATCCATTTAAAGAGAGAGTTTAGAAACCAGTTGTCTGGGCTGGATTAAGAGAAATGGAGCAAAGAATGTACACAGACCACTTCAATGCATTATTAGTGTTAATCATATTCATTTTCCCCCTCTTTTTTCTTCTTTGTAAGGAAAGAGGAAATAGTGTGGGAAATGCATGAGTATTAATAGATGTGGAATATCACAAGAACCATGCTAGAAAAGCATAGTTTCATGCTGAGTTTTAATAATGTGGAGGCATAATATATTTTCTCCTAGGAAAATTCTTAAGAGCCTGAGGAGACAATCGTAATAACAGAGTAGGTAAAAGAAAAAGGAAAGTGACTAAAAGAGATTAGCTAGGAAACGACAATATAATTTAAAAATCTAAATTAAATAAAATATAAAATTTGTATATGTTAACTGAAAGGAATGCAACCTAAGAAATTGTGAAAAAAAACATAAATCAATGGAGAAATTGATAGGCTTTAACTGTTGGACTTCAGTGTACAACTATCATACTTAGAGAAATAGATCAAAAAGATAAGAAAGAAGTTGAAGACCTGAAATTTTTTAGTAGTTTTATTTCTGATGGTTATTCTGTAAAGATAAATGGATACAGCATATACACAGATAATTCATTCATACATTTATGCATTCATGTTTGTTTTTAAATGTACGTGTCTCCATTGAAATACACTGATGTATATGTGTGTAAGCTCCATTCTTTCATCTCCACCAGCCTTTTAGACATTCAAACTGGATGTCTCATAGATATCTTAATCTCAATATTTCTCAACCTAAACCCGTATTTTCCCCCAAAATCTGCATTGCAAAAATTGTCATCTTAATTTCACTCTTACTCCCATGTTTATATATTTGGCAAAAATCTATTAATTCTACCTTTGTAATATGTCATATATGTCTACTTCTCTAGCTTTTCTGGTGAAGTCCTCATCATTTCACATTTGAACTGTTGGAATAGCATTCAAAAACCTGATCCACTTATTAGCTTTGTGACCATGGGGAAATCACCTAATAGCCATCTGCCTTAGTTTTCTCAAATATAAAATAGGGATTATAATAACATCTACCTCCCAGTATTGTTGTGAGGATTAAAGGTGATAATACTTGTAGAGTGTTAAGCACAGTGCCTGGCACAAAGTAAATAATAAATAAATTATTTTTGTCTTGTTTAATTAACATTCTGGTTCACAGTCTCATCACTCAACTGAAATTGCAACATGTGTCAATTTGACAATTATCAGAGATAATTCTAGGGTACCAACAGCCTGGCAGCCTAAGCATTGGGAAGGGGCCAAGGTTACTCTTTAATGTTCATGAAAGAGAAAGTCACAATGTGTTACCAGGTGATGTCTAGTTGAAATGAAATATGTATGGCAGAGTCATCTTGTCCCTGACATATTTAGGGAATGGTTTCTGTATGCAGGCTTTAGTGAGAGAATCAATGAGAATACTTGAGCATAAAATAAACATTTTTTGGTCATTTTATTAATTAAAGAGAAAGTGCTATGTCCTGCCCCTGCTGTGTCCTCCTACCGATTCTCTTCGATCTAATGAATAAAACCTGAACTGGTTTTGATATGTTATCAAAACACTGATGTTGATTTAATTGAAACACAAAAAAGGGAAAATATGCAGTTTTGATGAAAATTGTTTTTAATGTATTAAACAAAATGAAATTTTAAAAGAATTAAACTTGGCAGCATCTGCCATTTTGGTCTACATTTCTTTCCTTTGTGTCATCTCATTTTTAAAAACAAATTAATCAGGAATTTCAAGAAATTGAAGTTCTGGGACCAAGTTCATTGGGATTTAGAGAGGAGCTGCTTGCCAAGCCTATACAGTCAAAAGGACATTCTGAGTATTTGATAGAGAGAATCAAATATTTAGGCAGCCACAGTTGCACAAAAGACACTTTCTATTTTATTTTTCCCTTCAATAATGGTATGATTTCTAAAACTATCTAATATTCATTTTATATTTCCCACAATTTGATAAATATTTTTATAACAATTAGCAAGTACTTCAGATACTCCCATGAACCAAAGAGTTAGGTCTTGAATATATGTTATATACTCTTGTACAACTTATTTAAATTCTTTAAGAATAAGTTTCACCTTCTGTAAAATGAGGTTAAAACTATTTGAATTATTTATTTCATGAGGTAACCATTTTAATGATTTTAAATACCTTGTAAAGATATTACTATGATTTTTACATTAATCCATTATGGAAGAGGACTCAATGCCCATGAGTCCTTCTTTTTTAATACTGAAGTTTTTTTCAATTTTAATCCTATCCTACTACGTCATCAGAGCAAAGAATTGACTGGAGTTTTGGTAGGTGATGCAAGAGAACATAGACTCTGGCAGGTCAAAATTGTAAAGGTTTTGATTATGGGATTCCTAATGGATTGTATGGCTGTCATCCAAAGGCAAGCCTAGTTTAGATGTAGAGGCTCATTGCCAGAAGACTGGCTGCCATATATTTTGCTGCACAGAAACTATGAAGATGTTTTGCTAAGGTGGAAGGTTATAAATTGCTTCAGTAGAGAAAATTCCAATACTAAATGAAAACATAGGTTCTTAATAAAACATATACACACATTTATACACATTTTTAAGTGTTGAATTTATTCATGAATAGTAATCTCTTTTTTCTGCCAACTCTTTTCTCAACAAGAAAAAGAAATAGTAATAATTATAATAATTTTTCTTATAACTATGCTTTGTAAAGCAAAACAAATTCACTCATTGTCCATGTTCCAAAAAATATGCCTTCTTCTGTACCCTAAATCTCTCACCTTTCTGTCAGAAGGTGAATAAACATGGTTCATTGTTGATCTTCTAAAATAATTGATATTCACTGTGTTAAACTTATAGCTTTCTAAGTAGATTGTTTTTATATTGTTGATGCAATAATATAAATTGTTCTTTTGGTTTTGTTTATTTCATCTTTCATTATTATAATATTGACATTATAGCATAAATTATTCTTTTTTTCCTACTTACTTCATTTTGCTTTTGTTCACACAAGTCTTTCCATGTTCCCAGAATTATCTGTTTACTCATTGAAATAGATTTATTATTAGCATGCTGTGCTACTCTCCTGCTTCTTCTGTTAGACCTGGTGGGTAGAGAAAATTGTATTCTATGGCTGAATTTCATTCTCATTCTGTAACTCTTAATGATACATATAAGATAATGTGTCTTACTTCTAATAACATTCCACTATATTTCAAATTAAATGCTTATATGTGTAAAATATGTAATTTAGTTGTATGAGTATGGGTACCAATAATCACTTAATATATGTATTTAACTATGTCTTTCATCTATCTGTATATCTATCACTTACCCCTTCAGATCATAGGTAGCAAACACAGGTGGTAATGCTTCTGTAAGAATCCAAAATACAGTGGAACCAAATTAACATGTAATTTTGAAATATTTAATAATATAAAAAATACTGCAGAACATGGAGAATGTTAATGGATTATTTTGTAAGTCAGTATGTGATCTGCAGGGATCATTTTATAATGTTTAATTTCCCCTGTTTCTATATGAATTTGACAACATTGCTTTAGAGTATAACATACTAATCAATCAATAAAAAATGTATTAAGTACCTGATGTTTGACAGGCATTCAATGTAAAATCCCTATGAATAAAAGTTATGATTTATGACATATCTAATAAAAAGTGTTGTATTGATCTTGATCCCTTCTCTAGTTACCTACCTTTCATATTATTTTTTAAGAAAATAAAATGAAAAGAGTTATTTGGAATTATTTGTTACTTTCTGTGCCTAAGGACAGCCAGATAACTCCATGGATAGAGTACTGGGCCTGGAGTCAGGAAGATCTGAGTTCAAATCTGGTCTCAGACACTCACTATTTGTGTAACTCCATTCACGTTTGTTTGGTAATCCACTGTGGAAGGAAATGACAAACCACTCTAGTTGTCTTTGCCAAGAAAACTTTGACATTATTGAATGACTGAACAAGAAAAGCTCCTACTGGAGCTATTTAATTAATATTTGTTGCCTGGAAATTAATGTTCTTTGTGGCTGGATGGTTAACTGTGTTCTCCTAGACCAACAGTACTTCTCTTTATTTGTTAAGACTAATGCAAATTCTCTATGCTGTGTTTCCATCAAATTTATGGGTTTTAATGTAATTTGTGATGATGATGACAATGACAGTGTTGATATTTGTTGCTGTAATAATCTAGTCCTTTAATTTATTAGTCCAGACATAAGATTCTACTGATACAGGGAACTATCAGAGAACAAATTTTTCCCCTCAATGTATGCTGGCACCTTCTCTGTCACTTGCCTTAACCAGTTATCACATAGCAAGTATATATGAAAGGTAGAACTTGAATCCCCACCTTTTGAGCTCCAAAATGAGCTCTCTATCCATTATACTATGCTGCTCTTAGATAATATAATCATATAGATAATACCTATAAGACAACTATTAGCATCAACTTTTTACCCATTTCTAATAATCAAAAAATGATAAATTTTTAACTTGTAATTATTTTCCTCAAGAAATCACATGGCTAACCCTTTGTCATTTAGAACAGTATATTTTGAAGTATTATGTTTTCATTAGTTTCATCATTCTACAAAACATATACCTTATATAGACAAAGTTGTTTGCAAATTGGTTTAATTATAAAAGTTTATTTGTATTTTTGCTGCTTAGCAGAGTCCTGACACATAGTATCTCCTTAATAAATGTTGTTGACAATTATTCCTTAGAGAGACAACATATTGTAGTCAATAATCATAGGAATAAGAAAGGCATAATTGTTCATACTCTGGACATAAGCATACATTTGATATAATTACATCACTGTGAACAATTAATCAAAATAATAATGATTATTATTTTTTTAAAAAAAATTTTAAACCCTTGTACTTCGGTGTATTGTCTCATAGGTGGAAGATTGGTAAGGGTGGGCAATGGGGGTCAAGTGACTTGTCCAGGGTCACACAGCTGGGAAGGGTCTGAGGCCGGATTTGAACCTAGGACGTCCTGTCTCTAGGCCTGACTCTCACTCCACTGAGCTACCCAGCTGCCCCTGATTATTATTTTTATAGCACTTTAAAACTGTAAGACCTTGTAAATATGGTAACCATTTTGATTATCATAACAACTCTGGGAGGTAGGTTCTATTACTATTCTGATTTTATAAATGAAGAAACTGAGGCTGAGAAAGATTTAAGTGACTTGCCCAAAGTCACATAGCTTGTAAATTACTAAGCAAGATTTAAACTCAGTTTTCCCTAATCAAGTCCATTGCTATAATTTCATTACTCTGAGGACAAATTGTGTTACCACATTGCTCAGAAATATCAAGGGAATCTTTAAATTCATGTACCATTGAAGTTGGATAATCATGTGTTTGTTTTATTCGTGGTTGTATTTTAAGGTTTCAGTTGCATAAGTTTAATTTATCCACTAAAATACCACAATAGTCACATGCTTTTTATTTTATTTTTCACTTGAAAAAAATTAATTAATTAATTATTTTAAAATATTTTTCCATGGTTACATCATTCATGTTCTTTCCCTCCCCTTCTCCCACCCACTTTGGTAACCAACGAGCAATTCCACTGGGTTTTACATGTGTCATTGATCAAGACCTATTTCCATATTATTAATATTTGCATTAGGGTAATCACTTAGAGTCTACATCTCCAATCATATCCCCCCCTGACCATGTAATCAAGCAAATGCTTTTCTTCTGTGCTTCTGCTCCCACAGTTCTTTCTCTGGATGAGTCACATCCTTTTAAAATGACCTCAAGACAGATTTAGTTTAGCTTAATCTTGTTTTGTTCCTGATAGCTTTTTAATGACTCCAATAACCCGCCTTATTGATTCATGTAGCACAAGAAGGAGGAATAGCTCACTGGACATTTGTTAATGATACCGAGTTCTCAGTGTTTTCATTATTCATGTGATAATTCTTCAACAGGTTTTGATATTTTACAATTGCAAAGTGTAATTAATCAGTAAGTTGCTATATATACACACACACTGAGACCCTATCTCCCATGTTTACATGTGTGTTTTGTATATCTATATATTTATATCTATCTATCTATTTATCTAAAGGTTGGAGGATAAATGTCTATGGAAAATATGTCTTTTTCATGAGGAGGAAACAATCCATTCGCTAAGGGTCATGGAGTTCATATTATGAAAGAATAGCATTCAGCTGGAATAATAGCTTTTTGATGTAAGACATTAGGACGATCTGCTGGCTCTAAAGAATCAGATGCTTGTCTCTCTGCCCTTCAAACAATGCACAATCCTCTTTCCAAAAAGAAAATATAATGCATTATACCTTATTGTGCTCATAAAAAGACTGTATTAAGGTGAAAACAACTCCATCATTAGCAAAATGAAAAGGGTAGAGCAACTGTAATTATGTAGTTTTGACCTGAGGCATTAAAACAATATGGAAAAGATGAAACTAGGGGGAAAACATGCTTTATTGGATTCACTCATGAACTCTGAATCCCTAGAGCTATGCTGATTTAATATCAAAATACCTAATTAAAAATGAAACCTTTAATAAGCTACCAGATCTGATGCATTTCACTGAAGAGATTGATTTTTTTGTTAGGTTGATTGGTTCAAGATTCTTTTCCAGGATCAGGAAGATACTAGTTAAAGATACTTCAAAATATAAACTATTATTTATCAGTGTGAATACTACTTTCTTATGAACTCTTACTTTCTTAATGACCAGGATTCCAATAGAACTTGAGTTAACTCCAATATTTCCGTATCATTAATGAATCTGTTTAAAGTCAAGATTCAGTGGAGCAAAGCTGGAGCACTTTGACATTTCAGTTCTTTAGGTAGATTGAGCTCAGATCCCACTGTCTGGGGGAGGTTGGGATGGGGGGACATTAAGGGGCTTGGTGAGGAAGAAAGGAAGGAAGAAAAGAGGTAAGGAAGGGAAAGAGGGACTGATTTTAAAATAGTGGCAGGAAGAACTTGAGAGTAGTCTAAGGAAATTCTCCCTGGGTACTTTTAATTCTCTCTGAGAAACTTCTCACTACTTTTATCTCTCTGGACTACTTTTTCCCACTTTGGAAATTGCCTTTGCCCAAGGCTTGTTCAATATGTTTTTATTAAAGGAATTATTTATCTGCACCCTGAGGATTTGCACTAAATGTGGAACCATGACTAGAATACTTTTGCATGCCTTGATAATCAATCTTCATATGGAATGATGCTTTTCTTAAAATGCAATTCTGTGTCTAATCCCATCAGGTGACCCCCATAATAAAAATACCTTATAGGCAGTCTCCACAACTATCTCTAAACTTAAACTGAGTCTTAGAAGACAGACACATATTATGGTCTAGACCCATACTCAAAGTCTTTCAAGCTCATTAGCACCCCACAGATCTTATACTCAATTGGAAAAATCTTTAAAACCAGATTCAGTTCCATATCATAATGACTCAATGAAAAATGACTTCTCCCTCCTTAGAAATCTCTAAGTTAAAGGCAAATCATCATTTATTTGATATATTATACGGGGCATTTCTCTTGGGTCTAAGTTGGATTAAATGGTTTCTGAAATCTCTTCCAACTCTCAACATTCTATAATTCTGCCCACACAATGGATTACTACTACTCAAGAGCATATTATCTGTACCTTTGTGCATGCATATGCACACATTAATTTCTAAGTTTGCCTATATATCCATCTACTTGCCTGCATTGAGTATAAATCTCATGGAATACTTAACATATTCAGATCATAAAATCACTGACAGAATCTTAGTGTTTCAGAACTGGAAAAGACCTGTAGACATCAAGTAGCTGTAATATCCCCTTTTATAACACTATTGGAAGATAGGACTTAAAACAGATTTATAGGATGCTTATATAATAATCAGCCCTATGCTCTATGGAAGGTTGAAAATGTGCTTTACCTTTGTGATAGAAGATTTCTTAAAACATGAAGCCATTCTTAATATGGTTCTTAACATAGAAAGCAACAGGGCCATTAGTTGCTCTTGATAAAGATCTGGGAAAGGGGTTTAAAATAAATTAGAACAAGAATGATGACGTTCAACAATTCTCTATGTTTGTGTCTGTCAGGGGTATAGTTGGATTGAAAAAAAGGAGATGAATATTTTCTCCCTCTCATTCCAAGATTTGGTTTGAACAGAAAAACTTCACCTCTCACCACCTGTATTGAGTTTCACTTTGATATAATAGGTACCCAGTTTGCTATTCTTCCATTAAGTTTCTTTTTTTCTATCTTGAATATAAAAGGCTGCTAACAAAAGTGGCATCTTACAGCTCAAGTGGGAAATTATTAAAATATTCTTTGGGGTTTGCAAAAAAGATTCTCCCCTTTGACCCAGCAGTAGACTCACTCTGCTATTAGCAATTAGGCTTTTAGGACACACATACATTCAATGGTTTGATTTTAGCATTACCTCTGCTGATACAATTTGATAGAAGTTTTCATTTTCAGGAGCATTTGGATAAATTAAGCTCTCACTGCCTTCTCATTCTTGTGCAGTGTTTACGGCAAAGCACATTTTCAATTCAGCTATACTAATGACAAAAGAAGGTTGATTTTTTCCCCCATATATTTTCTTTTCTGGGGAGGTAAGGTTTAGATAAAATCGTAGTGGTTGAATTGTTAGGTTTCTAGCTCAAAACAAATAGGTAAAATTGGATAAAAGAGTGGACCAGTAAAACTTATTTGTTGAATATGTACCATTATTTATTCTATTTCAGTGTTCAACTTTTTCCTCCCACAACCCTTAGTATTATTAATATGGGGGGGTGGGGGAAAAGGAAAGGAAGAATTAATACATACATATTTATAAATTTCAACTCAGAGCCATCCCCAAAATTGCTTTGCTATAATTTTTGGATTATAATTATAATTAAATTAAAATTATATACATTTAGAAGAATCAATCTTGAATACCAAGTAGGCCCATTCACTCAGTGAAAGTTTTTTTCTCATTGGTGTTTATAGATACTTTTAGAAATTTTGTCATCTATTCTCATTTCTAATTTGCTTGAAGCAGTAATTTCTCAAATGTTAATCTAGAAATGTAGTCTTTTTCTTTCCTCTAGAAAAATAATCCCTCCTAGCCACATAAATAGGTTAAAAAATATAATCTTTGTATCTTTAGGAAAGGTGCTATCTTCTTAACTGAAAATTATTTGTCTAACCCAAACAACAATAGCCTATAAACTCTTATTTTCTCCCATCCTGTGCTAAAGACAGTTCAAAATGAGATATTTATTCTCTCTTACTCTAGAGGATGACCAGTATAGAGTTTCTTGACAGTCTTTGGGGTTTAGGGGATATAATTTGATGTCTGTGACTGTAGAGCAAGGGGAAGCTAATGATAGGTACAAAGATTGACCTTGTCTTTGGTCTCATTAGTTCTCTTCTCTAATCAAGACTGAAAAAAGTGCTATTGACCTTATTTTGACTGCATTAATAGAACAGTAATACTTTTCTTAATATGTCTGCATCTTATTGTATTGGTTAAATTTTTGTCCATGGCAACCACTGCAACAAAGAATATAAAACAATTTTCAATCCTTTGAAAAAGACTACACATTGGGGGTGACTTCAAACCTTCAATGACTCTCCCACTCCCAGCAGAGAAACTTAACTCCTGTTTTATGGAAATTAAATCTATTTTTCATGATTCCACTCTTCTAGTTTCTTTATCATCTCTCAGCTCTCATGTGCTTTCTTCCACTCTCTTCCCTTATCCTTTTCTCACTGATGAAGAGGACTTATTGCTTTTTATGGCTAACCTTTCTCATTCCATCTTATTCCATCCAAGTGATCTCATTCCATCCTGTCTCCCCCAACAGAAGAAGCTGTCTTTCCCCCTCTTTCACTTATTCTCATTTTCTGTCTCTGTCTCTGTCTATGTCTGCCTCTGACTCTCTCTCTCTCTCTCTCTCTCTCTCTCTCTCTCTCTCTCTCTTTTCCTGCCTCCCCTGACATATTTTCTTGCAAACATGCTCATATTTCCTCAATCCTGAGAAAGTCTTCCTTAGATCCTTCTATCCTAGCTAATTATTGTTCTTCTGCCCTTTGTAACTTAACTCCTCAAAGAGGCCATCTACAAAAGGTGCCATTGTTTTATCTTCTCTTACATTCCTTTTAATCCCTTAAGATCTGACTTCTAACATTATCATTGCACTAAACCTAACCTCTCCAAAGTTGCTAATGATCTCTAAGTTGCCAAATCCAATTCTCAGTCTTCATTCTTCGACTGTACCTTTTCTATCTCTTTTGATGAATCATACCCAAGATCAGGAATATACTTACTGTATATGTCCCTCAGTGTTCCTTCATTTCTTCTCACTCTACTATTTCACTTGGTGATATCATCAGTTCCCAGAGATTTAATTACTATCTCTATGCTGATGATTCTTCTATCAAACTTTCCTGCTTCAATTTCTCTGCTGATTTCCAATTTTAAATAACCAACTGGTCTTTTCAGACTTCTCTTAGATGTTTAGTAGATACCTAAGATTAAATATGTTCAAAACAGAACTCCTTATCTTTCTGCCCCAAACTTGCTCTATTTCTTTTTAGCTGGCTTCGGCGCTATAGGTGTTGTGTGTGGAGGGGGTGGGGGGTGGGGTGGTTGCTCAGCCCGCGATTTAGTGGAATTGTTAGGACCTGGATTCAAATCTGGCCTCAGATCTTTCCCAAATGTTTGATCTAGAGCAGTTTACTTAACCTTAATTGCTTTACATTACAACTCTTTTCTTTTAGTATTGAAACTCAGGCAGAAGGTAAAGGTTAAAAAAAACTACCTTTGCTACTTTCTGTCTGAAGTTGTGATTTTATTGGTACAGGGCAGTGATGGCAAACCTTTTAAAGACTGAGTGCCCAAACTGCAACCCTCACACCACATGTGAGCTGCCCCCTTGTCACAGACAGGAGAAGGAAGAAGCTCTCCCTTTGGGATGCTGGACAGAGGGGAAGGTGATGTGAAAAATGTCATGAGGCTTGTGTGGAAAGGGCAAGGAGAGCAGCCCCCAAGGCATGCATGCCATAGGTTCACCAACACAGGTATAGAGTATTCCTGGAAGAAGAAATCCTTTCTGTTAAGTGAGGTTGATACGTTTTAGCAACTTGAAGTCGTTAAAATTTCTTATATAATTGAGAGTATAAATGACTTGGATCAGATAGTCAATATAAATGGTATGAAGGACATGGATCAGATCTTCCTGGCTCTGAAATTATCTCTCAAATTTCCTTTACCACTCTGGATCTCAGTTTTCTTGTCTGGAAAAATGAAATTAGGCTCAATTATCTCTAAGGTCCTTTCCTTTTCAAATGGTATCATTGCCATTTTTAAGTCTGATGAACCTGGGGTCCATTTCAATAAATTTATTGGATTATTCCTGATGTTCAGAACCCTACTTTTAGTTTCAGATTGCAAATTTTTTCTCTACATCTAGTTCTAATATCTCTCTGCACTAAAAAATCCAGTGAATTGTAGCTCTCAAAAGTGACAAACAGAGCAAATCCAATCCCTCATCCATATAGCAATTTGTTAAATTCTTCAATATAGCTGTCATACTTCAGTCTTCTTTCTTGATTAAGCTAAACATTTCTGCTTCCTTCAAATGATCCCCATCTGATAAGATCTTAAATTCCTTTACCATTATAGAAAATCTCATTTGGACATTCTCCAGATTATCAATATCCTTCCTAAACTGTAAACTAAACACAAAACTGCCCTTATTTTCTGATAAGAACTAATTGCAATAGAATTATCAGTTCCCTACTACTCATAGGTCCTACACTTCTCTTGACATGAGATTGCCTTCGTATTTTACAACATTTGTAAAAAATATATCAGAATAATGATATAGCATCCTTGGGTTAAATATATTGATATGTTTTTTTTTTAAAATCATTACTTCAAACACATGAAATACTGTATTGAATGTAATTCCTTATAGAAATAATGGGATAACATTTTGATATTGCACTGGTTAAATTATATGGTTAGAAACATCCTATGAGTTTACCTAATGTCCTTAATCTGTTTTTAAAACAAAATATAAACAGTAGCCAATTATGTTGCCAATTATGTTGAAATTGTATCTTGTTATTGTACTCGGGTTCCTTTCCACCAAAAATGTGTATTCCTGCCCTACCCCTCAAGCACTTTTCTACCTCATGTAGGTCCATGCTATTCAAGTGATCTGTACTCTGATTTGAGGTTATTTAAGTGAATTTCTGTGTTCATCGACTTCTTCATATGCTTCCTTACTCCTGCCTCTCTCCTTCCATCACCCTAATCCCTCGTCCTCAATACCTATACCATTTGTCTCTGTACTCCCTATCTCTGTCTTGCTGTTTGCTTTTGTACCCTTTGTGTCATATTAAAGTGGAATTAAAGTATTATTCCCCACTTGCTACCTTTGTTTTTTGTTAGAGAGTACCTAACAAACCACATATCCAAAGAACTCGTGTTCTTTTCTCTCCTTAAAGTCAATGAGATCCTCTAGCAATCCCATTCCTTCTGTCATTCATAAACATGAAGCATTAGAACTAAGATTATACACTGATTATAGCCACCCTTTTAAGATACAAGTATGGCACAATGAATTCATTGGTAGTAAGCAAAAGTGGGGAGCTGAATCTTGACAATTCCTAGGGGATTTTTCAACCATTTGGGTCTCAAGAAATCAATTAATAGTTTTATATATTAATGACTCACCAGGAAATATCAAAGAAAACTTTTATTTGATTCTTGATGCTGTTTCTTTTGGCTAAAAATTTGGTAAGAGCCTATATTTCCCAATCTATAACATAATTTCTGATCCTTTCCTAGCCAGAAACCAGATGGAAAGATGTCTTAGATATTAGTTAATCTAATCATGTCAACAGAGTGTGCATATTGGTTGGAGAGACAATTTTAAAATGGGTAGGTTTGTGAGTAGATTCAGTGCAAAGGATCATGTTGATAGTAGCTTGCATATCCACCAAGTAAGTTACCTAGGTAGAGGCTACTTAAGGCAATCTAATAAAAATGTTTTGTGTCTCCTTCCACTTCCCATTTATCTATAGTATACTCATTTTATGGCATATTGCTGCCTTGGCCAGATATGGGAGAGGTAAGGGATAACTCACTGACTAAGTTGCTAACACATTTATTCATTTCCAAGATTTAAGAAGCAGTATTTCACATTTTTTAAATTACTCAAGTAGTATAACTCTTTTGGAAATACTGCTTTTTGCTTAAACAAATACATAATTGATCATTCAAACAAAAAAGGTACACTCACATAGTATATTTTCTTTTATTTATTCAGCCACAAATCTCTGTTGTAATTTACTCTCTTTTCTGAACCCATCTGGAGTCTCAAAAGGCTTTGGGAAAAATCCAGAGTTTCAAATGAATTCAGAAGATACTGTTCAAATAATACATAAAGAACAAGAACTATATTTCTTATCAGTAGATATCAGTGATATTTAAAAAAAATTAATCAGCAACTATATTTTCTTTAACCAAAAAAATTTAAAGTAAATATGATTTAATTTGGTTTGTAGTAAATAAAAATACTAAAAAAAACTAACGAAAATAAAAACAATAGCCAGAAATACTAAACATCAAAAAAAGTGCTTTAGAAAATTACCAACTTGCAAAACTCAGATTTGTGTTGATGCAAACTAAATCAAAATTCATCATTATTTTTAAAATATTAATCATCAGCCTCTGTGCTAGACATTGTGCTAGATTTTCTGCAACATGAATTAATCATAGCAGAAATATCCTAGGCTTGAAGCCACAGGACCTGGCTCTGAATATTGTTCCTCCTATTAACTTCTCTGGGCCTCATCAATAAAATGATATGATTGGATCATATGAAATCCAATATTCTTCTTAAGCCTTTATCTTTGAGGTAATCACTCCATATATAACAAGTATAATTGCTAATCTATTACTAAAGAGTTTTTAAAGAGGAAGAAATGATATGACCTGCAAGACTAGAGAGAAACAAATTATCTTTTCCCCTGATTTAAAAAATAATGAATCCTTCAATTTGATTCAGGGATTTTAACCTTGATTCTTGGCAAAATTCTAGAATTATATTAAAAGGATGGCCTATGAATATCTTGAAAGAGAAGCAGTGATTATTAAGATCCAGTAAGTTTTCTTTAAGAATGGATAATGCCATCCAGATTTTTAAAGGAAAATCTAAATGAAATTCAGATAGAAATACAGAAAAAATAACAATAGTGGTGGAGTAATTTCCCCTCTCAGAACTAAATAAATCATACCAAAAATAAATAAGAAAGAATTTAAAGACATAAACAGAACCTTAGATAAGCTAAATATCATAGGTATCTGGAAATATTTTGTATATCAGTGATTCCCAAAGTGGGCGCTACCAACTCCTGGTGGGTGCTGCAGCAATCCAGGAGAGCAGTGATGGCCACAGATGCATTTATCTTACCTATTAATTGCTATTAAAATTTTTAAAAAATTAATTTCCAGGGGGCTAAGTAATATTTTTTTCTGGAAAGGGGGCTGTAGGCCAAAAAAGTTTGGGAACCACAGCTATATACCTTCATGAGGCTAATAGTAGATCTAAGCCTGAACATATATATCATCCAAATATAGATTCTCTTGGTACAACAATGGTTTAGAGGACATAAATATTCTTTAAAAGTCTTATTTTAACAGTAATCATATTTTAACACTCTATGTTACTATGGAACTAACCTAGCCTACCTGAGAGGTAGCAGCACTGGTATGAAAAATCCATTGTCTCTGACCAAGCTGGAAAGACTTGGTTTTGGAGAGAGTATGGTCCTGGCAACAGATTGTTTCTGATGCCTAAGGACCAAGATAGCTGTTCTGGTAATGTATGTTAACCGAGAACTAGATAGATTAAAGTGATCAAATCAATGGTTGACAGGAACTTGAAGAAATAGGTCTAACCTTGCTAGGGTAGCTGTTAATTGGATTTTTTTATTTTTTAGGAAACAAAAAGAAAATATGCATACATTAAGAGCTATAAAGCTATTCATGCTTATTGATCTAAGTATTCCATTACCAGTATTAGGCGTTACGGATATTATTGAGAGGGTAAAAAGCTATTTATATGTATGAAAATATCCATGGAAGCTTTGTCTTGACAAAATAAGTGGACATAACACAAATGCAATGAATGGGAGAAATGACTGAATAGGCTGTGATATCTTTGAAAGTAATTGATTATATTATTTTATTAGAAATGACAAATATTGGTAAATGAAGAAAATTAGAGAAACATATGAAAAGATAAAAAGAGAATAAGAATAATGCATACTATGACTATATTAAAGAAATAGCCAGAAAATCAGGAGAAAAAAGTATCCAAGTATAACAAATCCAAAAGGAATTCAAAAGCAGAGAATGTTCATATTAGCACACAAATATAATTTACTTATTTTTAAATAAATTATAAAAAGTCTAGGGTTGATGGTTTACACATAATTATTCTTTTACATTTGTGTAGTTAAAATTTTTTGGTGGTGGTGGTGGTGTGATTACTAAGTATATAACAAAAAAAAGGAAATAAAAGGGGGCAGCTGGGTAGCTCAGTGGATTGAGAGTCAGGCCTAGAGACATGAGGTCCTAGGTTCAAATCTGACCTCAGACACTTCCTAGCTGTGTGACCTTGGGCAAGTCACTTGACCCCCATTGCCTACCCTTACCACTCTTCTGCCTTGGAGCCAATATACAGTATTGACTTCAAGACGGAAGGTAAGGGTTTTAAAAAAAGGAAATAAAAGAATGGATCATATCCTAGTAATTAGTTTTAATTTTTGAGAGAAATACTGGGGAATATTATAGAAACCATTTGAATAGATATCCATCATCAATCCCATGCTGTTCTGTTATGTGGAAGAGGAAAGATATTTATCCTGTTAACTTCCAAAGGGCAGAACTTAAGAGCAGCGCATAGGAAATTAGAGAGAGAAGCACTAATTCAAAGGAAAACTTAATAACATTTAGAACTATAGAGTAAAGTATTTCCTTAGGAGGTGCTGGGTTTTCCATTTCTTTGATGTCTTGAACTGGAAGCTGGAGGACAAGTTGATTTGATAGAAAAGATTCCCATACATGCATGAGATAAGCTAGATAACTATTTAGTTCTTTTCTGACTGATATTCTTCAAATAGTTTTGCTAGAATTTCCATTACTATCATCTACAGGATAAAATATAAAATCTTCTCTTGGACTTCTTAAGTGCTTTTTAATCTGTTCCCATTCTACTTTTCCAGTCATCTTATACTTTATTTTTTTTCTGCCTCCTCCTCAACTTCTATTAAATATTCCTTGATTCAAAAACATGAGTCTCCTTTCTCCATCTCTGGATGGCATGTTTTTCATAGGCTGTCCTCTATGTCTGGGATTCTCTCATTCTTCATCTTTCCTTCCTGACTTTCATCATCCAAGTTCCAGATAAAACCCAAATGTCTACAAGTAGCCTTTCCTGATCATTCTTTAAAACTTAACCTCTGATGATTACAATTTCATATATATATATGTATATATATATACCTTCAAATTGCTTACTATCTCTGTGAAGGGAGAAGGAAAGGACAAAGAGAGACAATTTGGAACTTATTACCTCAGAAGACTTATGAGGAAAGTTATTACATGTAATTGGTAAAATAAAATATCTTTAAGGGGCAGCTGGGTAGCTCAGTGGAGTGAGAGTCAGGCCTAGAGACAGGGGATCCTAGGTTCAAACCCAGCCTCAGCCACTTCCCAGCTGTGTGACCCTGGGCAAGTCACTTGACCCCCATTGCCCACCCTTACCAATCTTCCACCTATGAGACAATACACCGAAGTACAAGGGTTAAAAAATAAAATAAAATAAAATAAAATATCTTTAAAAGAAAAACAAAAGGGGGAAAAGCATGTATATATCTTGTTTATTCATCTTTTTATAGATTTTGAGCTCCCTGAGGTTAGAGAATGAGTCCTTTCCCTCTCCCCCAAATTCCTCTTTTAAATAGTCAGCATAATGTCTGGCACTGAGTAGGTGTTTAATAAATGCTATTGGCTTAACTGAATTTTATTAGAAGCATCATTGTAACATATGGAGAGAAAGATCAACAAACTTAATTTCCTGGTATTTACCAGAAGATTATCTGACTTGATTTAATTTTATTGTCTATTAGTTCATTTCCTCCAATTGCTCTTAAATGTTTTCAGCTTTTTTTACTAATAGCTTCTTCTTTGTTTATACAATCCACTCTAATGGCATTTTTAGCTCATCTGGATAGAGACTTGATCTTCAGGTATACATACTATTAAGAATAGGCTTTCTAAACAAAATACTTAATGTAGACAACAGCTTCCATATTAGAGGACATCTGCTTCATCTAAATATTTTGAATTAATCAAAGAGCTAAAAAATTCTAGCATCTAATTCTATAATTGAGAATCAGTGTGGTTTAGGGGACAAATGCAGGACAGAGGAAAAATTTGAACCCACATGTTTCCTTAAATTTATTCACTGACATTTAGTTTTTAATATTTAGTAATATATTTTAGTTCTCTAAGGACCTTTTTCTTCCTTCACATGTCAAAAGGGGAAAATCATAATTATACTGCTTAACTATAAATATTTTTTTGGGGAAAAGGTTATGTAAATCTTAAAGTTATATGGAAGTTTTAGTTGTCATTTTTGATGGAGAAGTTAAACAGAGCAAAGCAGTAGAAAAAACTTCACTGACTTTCAAGATTTTTTTGATACATTTTCATTATTTTGGTTTCTTCATTCTCTAATTCATATATTTGAATCAGATGTGATTTGAGGTTATTCCCCTGCTTGGAATTATTGATACTTCTACTGAGACTATTGAAGGGTTGCAATTTTTTTTTATTCCGTGTCTACATGATGAGATAGCATTTTCCTTTTTTCTTTTTTCTCAATGTATTTTATTTTGTTAAATATTTCTCAATTTCATGTACATTTTAAAAACTCAATTAAAAAAAAAACTTTGAGTTCCAAATTTCCTTCTTCCCTCCAGCCTTCCCTTCTACATGAGAAGGTAAGAATTGTATTTCAATTAGAAATGTAAAGTCATGTGAAAAATATTTCTATATTAGCCATTTTTGAAAGAATACATATATACATTTTAGAAAAATAAGGAAAAAATAGAAAAAGGATGTTTTAGTCCATATTCAGAATTCATTATTTTTCATCATGAATCCTTTGAAATTGTCTTGGATCATTGTCTTGATCAGAGTAGCTAAGTCTTTTAAAATTGATCATCATTAAATATTGCTTTTACTATGTACAATATTCTCTTGTTCTGCTTACTTCAGTTTGTATGAGTTCATATAACATCCCCAAGGCTTTTCTGAAACCTTCTTGCTCTTCATTTCTTTTAACACAATTATACATATATATACATACATATATATATATATATATATATATATATATATATATATATATATATATGCTGGAATATAGTAGGTTATACTCTAACCCTTTACCTTCATTCTTTGCATGTCCCTCTGCTTAAATTTCTTATATAGACAATATAGACAATATGTAGACAATATATTGTGGGATTCTGGCTTTTAGTCTACTCTGCTATCTTCTTATGTTTTATGAGTGATTTCATCTCATTCATACTCACAGTTATATTTACTAATTGTATGTTTTCCTACTTCTTATTTTCCCACTGTTCATCCTTCTTTTTCTTTCTTTTCAGCTTTTCCTTGCTCACAACTGTTTATACTTTGGTTTCTTTATCTCCCCAAGTTCTTTCTCCTATTTCTTGGTCACCCCATTTTTTGTTCCCTCTCCCCTTCTTCCCTGTAGATTTTTTTTTTCGGTCAGGTATTTTTTATTATTTTTTAGAAAAAGAATTTTCCATGGTTACATGATTCATGTTCCTGCTCTTTCCCCCTAACCCCCACCTCTGTAGCCAATGCACATTTCCACTGGTTTCTTCATGTGTCATTGATCAAGATCTATTTCCATATTATTGATAATTGCACCAGGGTGATCATTTAGAGTCTACATCCCAAATCATGTCCACATCAAGCCATGTGTTCAAGCAGTTGTTTTTCTTCTGTGTTTCCACTCCTGTAGTTCTTCCTCTGAATGTGGGTAGCGTTCTTTTTCATAAATCCCTCAGAATTGTCCTGGGTTGGGGGCAGCTGGGTAGCTCAGTGGAATGCGAGTCAGGCCTAGAGACGGGAGGTCCTAGGTTCAAATCTGGCCTCAGACACTTCCCAGCTGTGTGACCCTGGGCAAGTCACTTGACCCCTATTGCCCACCCTTACCACTCTTCTACCTAGGAACCAATAGACAGTATTGACTCCAAGACAGAAGGAAAGGGTTTTAACAAAAAAAAAAAAATTAAAAAAAAAAGAATTGTCCTGGGTCATTGCACTGCTGCTAGTACAGAAGTCCATTGCATTCTATTTTACCACAGTGTATTGGTCTCTGTGTACAATGTTCTCCTGGCTCTGCTCCTTTCGCTCTGCATCAATTCCTGGAGGTCTTTCCAGTTCACATGGAATTCCTCCAGTTTATTATTCCTTTGAGCACAATAGTATTCCATCACCAACAGATACCACAATTTGTTCAGTCATTCCCCGATTGACAGGCAAACCGTCATTTTCCAGTTTTTTGCACCACAAAGAGTGCAGCTGTAAATATTTTTGTACAAGTCTGTTTATCTATGATCTCTTTGGAGTACAAATCCAGCAATGGTATGGCTGAATCAAAGGGCAGGCAATCTTTTAGAGTTCTTTGGGTATACTTCCAAATTGCCATCCAGAATGGTTCACTATAGATTGCTATACTTAACTGAATGTAGTTGTTATTCTCACTTTCTGTCAATTCTGATTAGTGTAGGTTTCAAGCATTGCCTACTACCCCGTCACTTTAACACCCATTATACTGATTCTTTCATGCCTCCTAATGTGAGATAATTTACTCAAAATTTCTCTAATCTTCTCTTTTTTTAAAGTATTGCTTTTTCTTATCCATTAATATTTTTCAATGTCATGCCAAATCATGTTCAAATTACTCACTGCTCTCTGTCTAAATATATTGTCCTTTACATTTGCCTATTGGTGATAAATTTCTTAAATATTTTCAGTACCCTAAGTGTCTTAAGTATTTTAGGTTACAGGTATTTCAAGTGTCAAAAATGTCATAGGCATTTTAATTATGCTAGTAATCTAATCAGTTTAACTCCATTGTTCCCTTGATTGCTTTGAGCATATTAAGTGTAGTAAGGAAATTAGGAAATATATTGTTTAGGTGTTGGTAAGATAAGAACTTTGAGGAAAATGTCTCTGAGGATGCAGGCAAGTCAGACTGCTATGCATAAGATCAGAATTTGAAAGGTGAGAAGCAAATAGAATTCTGACAGTTCCTTATTGAACTGAGAGAGTTACTGATACTCCACTGGCTTCAGTTAGAGAGACTTCCTCTGGCTTCTGGTGAAGACAGATATCTCAGATCTTGCTCTTTGCTGTTCTTATATAGGAGAGAGAGAACTCTAAACTAACTGAAGAGGTTTTCATACCCTCTTTGCCATGAGAATTCATCTTGGACAAAGAAGTTAGCAGATCTGCTTTGGTGGAGAATGGTTTTGGAGAAAAGAAAGATCAAAGACCTGTTTTTCCTGGAATCTGGACCATCCCAGGGTTATCCTTTGGTCAGCCAGTCTGTGCCATATTGGGCTGTCTGACTTGCTTTTTACTTGGAGGCATCTTTAATAATACTATAATTTTTAATAAGGATGATAGATAGATGGTAGTCAGCATTTTGGGCTTTTTTAGTAAGTACTAGGCAGTTTCAGAGTAGCTGGAAGACCAAGAAGAATTCACCTTGAGACAAATGTAGAAGGTGGGTGAAAAGTAGTTTCCCTTTAGTTTTAAGGCTTTCTTTGTTACTAATGCTTATATTCGTATTGTTAAATATAAATAAATACATTCTTCACAAATATGTAGTTTCCAAGTAAAGTGCATACTGGCATGGTGAAGGGAAGTCACTTCTGACTTTCCTTCTGAAGGGGATCTGAAAGATACTTTTGTGAACATCAACAAAGTATTTTACCCTAGAATCCTCCTCAACAACATCAATAAATATCCTAAGTACTTTAAGAATCACTTGTACTAGAGAAATCTTAAGCATCCTAGTTGCCAGTTTCCCATGCAAGAATGTGATTAATTAAACTCCAGTGTTTCCCTTGAAGTTTTTTCCCCCTCTTTACCTTTTAGTGCTTCTTTTGAAAGTCAAATTTGAACATTAGAAGGAGCAGGATTCCTAGTCATATTTCCTGTTAAAAAAATACTGCTTGTAATTGCTCAGACCAGTACATATTTAAGGAGAACATTGATCACACTTCTCCTTATATCATACTGCCTTAGAAGAATTGAAACTCAAATTGAAATCAGCAACATGAAAAATCTGAAACTTCAACCCAAATGGGTGAGATCAGAGGCCAACTTTAACATAAAATTAAAAGTCAAGAAATGGGATGGGAAAGTGAGTAAATGACAACAATAAAAAAAAGAGTCAACACCTTGGTAATAGAGGCACAAGAAAATTCTGAAGAAAATAAAAATCAAATAGTATAGGCCTAATTGTAAAAGAGTCACAAAAATCTAATGAATATAAGAACCACTTAAAAAGCTGTTAGGGGTTGGGGGAAATGCATATAAAATCATAGAATCACTCATTAAAGTAGAATTGGCCAAATGGAAAAGGAGTTACAAAGCTCATTGAAAAAAATAAGTACTTAAATTGGTAAATGTTAGTAAATGACTTCATAAGACATCAAAACAAAATAATCAATCAATAAGATGGGGAAAAAATAAAAGAAATTTCAAAGTAACTTGTTGGAAAAACAACTGACCTAAAAATGAATTAGGGGCAGATAATTTAATAACTACTGAACTACCTGATTCACAAGAGCCATCTATAAAGATATTATCATCATATTTAAGATATTATCAAGAAAAATATCCCTATTATCCTAAAGCCAGAGAGCAAAATATAAATAGAAAGAACCCCTTTTTAACAAAAAATAGGGGAAAACTGGAAAACAGAATGGCAGAAATTAGGCATAGACCAACATTTGCCATGGAAAAAACAAAATGGATATTTGCTCTGGAAATAAAGGGAGATACCATAAACAATTTAGGGGAGCACCAAATAGTTTTCCTATCAAACCTATGGATGAGGGGAAAGTGAAGGTCAAAACAAGACACAAAATACATTATAAGATTTGAAAGAGATAACTTACTATATTAAGTTAAAAAGTTTCTGGACAAACAAAAATAATGCAAAAAAGTTTAAAAGGCAAACAACAAACTAAGTAAAAACCGTTATAGCAATTCTCATCAACAAAGGCTTGCTTTTTCAAATCTATAGAGGACTGAATCAAATGTATGATAATACAAAGCATTACCCATCAGAGAATATGAAAGACAATTGTCATATGAAGAAGTTAACACTATCTTTTGACATTTGAAAAAAATCTACAAATCATTTTTAAATACATAAATTCAATTTAAAGCAATTCTAAAGTAGTGCCACATACCCATCAGACTAGCTAACATTAAAAAAAGGAAGATGATAAATGTTGGAGGGGATGTTGAAAAATCACATCACTAATACACTGATAGTGGAGCTGAAAATTGATGCAACCCTTCTACAGAGCAATCTTGAACCATGCTCAAAGAGGCATCAAACTGTGTATATCCTTTGACCTAGCAATACGACTTATAGGATTGTATCCTAAAAAGATTAAAAGATAGGGGGAAATAACATACCCACACAAAAATATTTTTAGCAGCTTTTTGTGTAGTGGCAAGGAACTGGACTGAAGGGATGTCCATCTATTAGGGAACAGCTGAACAAATTGCTCGTAATGGCATACTTTTGTGCCATAAGAAATAGCAAACAAGACTATCACAAAAAAACCTGGAAAGACTCAAATAAAGTGAAGCAAAGTGAAATGAAGTAAACCAGCTAAATATTGAACACATTATCAATAATAATTTATAATGATAACTATGCAAGACCTATCATGATGAACAAGGCAAGAATTTGAAACAACTCCAAGAGATTCATGATAAAAAAAAAGGCTATCTACCACCACAGAAAGAAGAGTCTACATGCAAACTGAAATATATTATTCTTTAGGTTATTTCCTCCATGAACTTTTCTCTATTACAAGTAATATGTCATGAACCTAAAACTGGATTACTCTGGTTTAGGGGTTACCTGACACAGAGCTTTCCATTAATTGTTAATTAACTCTATGTTTTCCCAATTGCCAAGGGTTCTGAAGATCCCCTCCTACAGTCAGACAAAATTGAAGCCCACCTTTACCTCTGATATAGGCCAATTACAATCCTAGTTTAGTTTTCTTCATAGAACTATTTTTAGAATTTCATATACACTGTTATCTTTTCAACTACGTAAAAAGACTGCTCTGGCTATTGAAGGTGTCACTAGCCACTGAAGGGCTCGATATCTCACTTTATTGACAATTTCTAGTCTTTCTAATAAATTGATCATGCTCTAAATTTTATGCCTCATATTCAGTTGTTACAAATATTACCTTTAACGAGTTAGTTTTCCAAAGAGAATTTTTTTTAAAAAATTAATTATTTGTACAAAAATTGAAAGGATGTGCATCAATTAGGGAATGGATCAACAAGTTGTAATATAAGATTGGGAGGGAATATTGTTGTCTTATTAGAAATGATTAGTAGGAAGCTTTCAGAAATACCTGGAAAGATTAAATGAACTGATGCAAAGTGAAATGAGCCAGAACCAAGAAAACACTGCACACAGTAATAGTAAAATTTTATGATGATCAACTGTGAACAACCTAGTTATTTTTAGGAGTGCAATGACCTAAGGCAATTCTGAAAAACTCACAATTAAAATGTTCTATCCCCTTCAGAGAAAGGAAGTGATGGAGTAAGAATGCAGATTGAAATATTCTTTTCATTAATTTTCTTAATTTATTTTTTGGTCTGTGTTTTCTTTCACAACATGACTAATATGGAAATATATTTTTTGTGATTGCACATGTATTATATCAAATTGCTCGTCTTCTCAATTAGAGAAGTGAGCAAGAAAATTTGGTACTCAACATTTTAAAAAATGAATATAAAGTATTTTTATATAATTGGAAAACATTTTTAAAAGAAAAGAAATATCATTTCATGGGAGACTTGCTCCCATGACTATGTGGCATTCTGGATAGAGTATGGTTTTAATGCCAAGGAAATCTTAATTCATGCTGTGCCTGTTGACACAGACTGTATTTTGATCCTAGAGAAATAAATTAATTTTTTGATGTTCCGGGTAACTTTCCAAGACAAATTTCAAAGGAGAAGCTCATCTGCTTTAGGATATGAAGTTTCCTCACTTTATAGTTCCCTATGTTAAATGAAATCAGAATACATTACCTTATGCCAATATACTGATCATTTTTCTTTTCAGTCCTTAGTATGAACTTATGCAAATAGTTCGCTTTGAAGATAATTTAAATTTATACACTTATTAAATGATTAGTAGAAAATACATATTAGGAGAATTTTATAAGTATCTGCAAATTAAGTGATCATATTCTGTTATTACTGGAGACTTCAAAGTGAAGATAGAAATATAAAAAAGAGAGCAAAAGATGTTTTGTAGTATAGTTTGCTGTTCAGAAATTAGGGAGAGTAAGACCCTGTAGAAAATTTAGAGGATTCACACCTGAAAAACATTAAAATTTTTTAAGCAAATTAAAATGTGTTGGACTTGATGGTCACTGAATGATGTATTTTAAAATAACATTAATTGTATCTTAATAGACTGTATGTAGGTAACTGGTTTCAGATAGAAGCCATTTCAGAATCTGTGGTCCATATATACTCATACCTTGGAGTTGTTTGAGAAAAGGCAAAGTGAACTTCAAATTAGGTGATGAAATTCAGAAGAATCTTTAACAAAATGTATACATTCTAAACATGATTCCTTTAAAAACTATGTGGACATCACACAAATACACACACAGGAAGTGGCAAAAGGTAATTGCTTGAATATTATGATTTCTCTCAGGAAGTTCAAGGATGAAATTTGTTAACAAAATTAGGGATTTGGAAAAGTCCAAATATTACCATAGCTAGAAGAAAACAATTTATTCCCATATAAGTATAGAAACATATCTCCTAAGACGAATGTTGATTTAAATTATAGACTCATTTGAAAGCATCACAAAAGGGGATAATGGAAGATTCTAAGTAGCACCACATCAAAAATTTATAAATAATATTTGAAAAAAAGAATAATTCTAAATAGCTCTTGGTGTGAGATGATTCTTAGACTATTTCTAGATTGAACTAAAATAAGAACAAAATGGTACAAAAGATAACAGTATAGCTATAGGGAACTAGTGTTCCTATGGTGACCTGTTTTCATAAATGAATCAAGCAAAAGAGTCTGGCTGTGTCTAAAGTACTAAGCAGTGGGCGTTCAACAGATCACCACCATCTCAGTTTGAATGGCCATCATTGTCTTAGGTAAAGTATGGATGGCATAATTTAAAAACCTGAAAATGATACAAAGGAAGTGGGGACAAGTAGCTGACACAACTTGCTTATGAAATGTAAACTCTTTGAAAGTAAGAACTATTTAATTTTTATACTTGCATTTCCAAGGCCTAGCACACTATCTGGCATATTCTAGACACTTAATTAATAAGTCCTTTGTGACTGATTAATATTAGTTAACATGCACAGCATCTGAATTTTTTTCTACAAAAGAAAATGATTGCGATAATCAAATAAAAAGACAAGAATTATATTTATATAAAATTCTACAAGTGATTTTTTAAATGAAATGTAGAAGGACAGGATGCCTAAAGATAATTTATAAAGGAGTTCAAGTAAAAAGAAAATATCTTGAGTTTTATTAGACTGTCAGTTGTTATAATGGGGAGAAATGTGAACTTGGGCTACAATTAGATAGACCTAAGGTACAAAATACTAGGAATAATGTTAGTACTTATTATACTTGGTCAGGGTCAAATTAACATATGGGATTCTTAGGAAAGCTTGACAAAATTGGAAGTATGCAAGAAGAGGATAACTAAGTTATTGAGAGGTTTGGAAAGCATAAATGGCAGCGTTAATGAACCTTTTCTGAGTTTGAGTGCCCAGAAGGCAAATTTAAGCTGTCTTTCATACCCCCTCATTACCAGAAAGAGCTGAGGGAGGAAGTACTTGCTTTGGGAGACTGGACCAAGAGGTGGGGCTTGCCAAAAATGTCCTCAGGCACTGGGAAGAGGGGAATGGAGCAGCTTCCCCAGTGCACGCTCTACATGTGCCACATCTTGGCCAACACTGATATGTGAGAATTGGTTAATGGAAATGGGTGTAACAATAAAAAAGGCCTTTTGAGGATATTTACATAGAAGGGAGATAGAGAAAATCTATGTGGAGAGTCTCTCTTCCAGTTCTCCCTCAGGGCCGAATATACACTGGGAGACTTTAAGGGGATGTCACCCCAAAACTGGATGACCTGGATGGTTGTACCACCCCAGAGGAGCTGGGGGCAAGGCTTCCCTATAAGAAGATGTATGTGGTACCCCGATCCTGAATAAGGATGGGGTTCACACAAACCTCCCTTCAATCAGTTAAATTCACAGCAGGTATTCTGGCTTCAAGATGGAGGCAGCCAGACCAAGCTGTGGTTCCCCTCTCCCTCTTTGTCTCTCAGGCACTTTGGAATGCTATCTCAGTGTTGAATGACTTTTTATTATTCACAAATCAGGGATTGGGGAAAGGGGTGAAGAGCAGAGGGATTTCGGGATGTACTCTTTGCTATTCCTACAGGGTCTGTCACTTAGGTGGGAACCTTAGGGGTTCCCACTCCTAAGCTTCTCCCCTCAGCCCTTCTCCTTCTATTTCTATTTTTATTTTTCTGTTTCTATCCTTTTCTGTAATTGTAAGTTTTGACTGAAAAGGGTCTTTCAGCAAGGTTGGAAATGGGTGAAGGACAGTAAGAGATTGCTCCCAAGATGGAGCCCAAATTTAGCTGACTCGATGGTTCAAATCTTGATGGATAAGATGAGATGGAATGGCTTTGATCAGGGAATCAGGGTTTCAATTTCCAAAGGAAAGATCCTCAGGAAGCCCTCAGGACTGGATCCGAGCTGGGTTGTCCTCCTACTCCTTCTTCCCCGTCCTCCAACCAAAGACCTCTCCTCTCCTCCCCTCCTCAGAGAAATTCCCAGAATCCTCCCTGCTTTCAACTATCAGCAAGTGTCAGCATGTCTGGTTGAAAATAGTACTTGCAGGAGATTCGGAAGACTTGAGTTCAAATCCAGTTTCAGTGATTTCACTATATTTGCAACCCTGGGTAACCTTTATTTGTAATTTCTCTGGACTTTTCTTTCCTTTTTATAAAATAAAAGAGTTAGATTATCTGGTAATAGGGCCTTTTTCTGTTCTGAATTCATAACTCTTAATTTTCAAATTAAAGTTCCTAGGCCACCAAGGCATTTCTGATGCTAGACTGTCCAGTAGATGCTGAACTAACCATCTGTTTAGCCTAAAGCTAATCTATCCTCATGAAAGAGTTCATTTATTCTCCATGGTGCTAGGATCTACTGTTTTGCTGTCCCTTAGTACTATTTTTAAATCAGTTTTGAAATTAAAAATTTTCTGCTACATTTCTTAGAAAACGATATGTTAAACACTCCATAAAGCCATTAGGAGTTCTACTCCTGACATTAAATACAAAAGTCAATGTTTTTCATTCATTAAAAATATATATTTCTATCTTTAGTGTCTATGACAAGAAAAGACTTTTGGAAGGAACAGTTTGTTTTCTAGTTTATCTGCTTTTATTCACTCATCATGCATTATATCAATCATAAGGGCTATTTGCATTATTCTTGTTGATGCTATAATTAAAGCTTGTCATTCTTTCATTTAAATTAAAAACTCATCTATGTATGTGCATATACTCATAGTCAAACATACACAATATATTATGATATTGGTGAAGGCAGTAACTTTTAGTGACTTAGGAAAGTCTATGTCCTGAAGTAACATTCAACAAAATCAAATTCTGCTTTTAAATTAAATTTCCATTTTTGCGTACATGATTTATAATTGGTAGAAATACCCATTTTTAAAGTGTGGGATACATAATCCAAACTATGCAGAATCCATGAGAATAGATATATTTTGGGAGAATGTATAAGCTTCACATTATAATGAGCTGTATAAGATATACACACATGTAAAGACATAGAGAAGAGGAAGGACCCATTAACAACCATTAATAATTGCTTTTATTGAAGTATTTGGCCTTCACTCCAAAGGCATTCTGAAGTATTTGACATGTGGGAATCAAACCACATTTACTATGCTTCAAAATTAAAATATGCCAGAATGTTGGAGTGAGGGCAAGAACTGCCTTTATTACTCTAGAAGTAGAAGAAATGAGTAAGATTTGTTAGCAAACAGAATAATAAAACAGTTGGAAATTTATTTCTTTTACAATTATTTTCATGAGCTTACTCTATCAATATTGACTATTGAGTTTTGAATTGAGCTTATAACTATAGAACTTGTAGCTAGAAGAACCATTGGGCATCATCTAGTATAGCTTTTTCATTTTACAGATGAAGCTGTCAAAGCAAGGGAGATTAATTAAGGTATCACAGGTGGTAAACCCAGACCCTCTGACTTCAAATCCATTACTCTTTCTTCCATACCACACTGTTTTTTGGAAACAGGAAGAAAAGTGGGTAATATAAATCAGGTAAAAAAATCATTATTGTAACATAAAAATATATTTTGATAATGCTGTATCCTAGACAATATCTCTAATATTTTTATTTTACAGTGTTTAATAGTAAAAAAAACCTAGAGAATACCCAGTATGTACTTTTATTAATAATTATGCTTTTTATTTGTATATCTGCTATATTCTGGGCCTATGATATCATCATATCATCTCAAAAAATTCTCATGAAACTTTTAAACTTGAATCACTTAGGCTTGAGGCATAGGAGAAATAATCTATAGATGGCATCTAAAGGCAAATTAAATTTTCTGCTCCCAGCTGATACGGATTTCAATTCTGTTTCCAATGGGACAGTTTACTTTCTCATCTACAGTAATCATTTTGTTTTGGTGACTGAATAGAAAAAAGAATTTGTCTACAGCTGTGCAATATAGTTGTCTTAAACATTAATAAATTGACTTTTAAAGTCTTTGATGGAAAATCTCTTACATGTATGGCTTCAGTGATTTGAACTTAAATATATAAAAATATCTTTATAAAGATGATGAGACAATTGTGGTTTATTGAGAAAAATATTATAGGTTCCAGACAGAATCACTTTACCAATGGCTGCTCCATAATAACTCCCCATTGCATTGAAGAAAATATAAACTTCTTAGCCTTACTTTCAAGCCATCAGCAATTCAACAGATATTCATCCAATATATATTCTGATTAGGACATTCTTTTAGGCATTGGAGGAGATACAAAATTGAAATTTAAAAATGGTACCTACATTCATGATAAATTCTTACAGTTTCTTGGGAATATGGTAATCAAATATGTATATAAATAACTGTAATACAAAATAATATATGATTATTATACAGTAGAGCTACTAAAGCTGAAACTTAAATGCATTGGCCAAAAAATGAGAAGACTAGACGCACTGAAAAGGAAAAGAGGAGGTTAGAGGATAAGATGGATGAATACCATTATAGAACCAATGAACATGAGCTTGGACAGATTTGGAAAATAGTGGAGGATAAAAGGGTGTGGCATGCCATGAGCCCATGGGGTCACAAAGAGTTGGACATGAATGAATCAACACCAATATAAAGAAATAGAAAAAAAAACTGTACAAGAGGTCCTAAGGGATAAACATTTTTGTTTCCTGAAATGAGGTTTTGATGAGGCTTCTTGGAGTTGTGATATTTGAATTTAGGTTATAAATGGTGAATAAGAAGTCAACAGGTTTGTGCAGGAAAGTTGTGGAAGTTATATCAAGCAAAGGGACCATGAAAAGAGACATTTTTGTGTGCAGCATCCAAAAAGAACATGAAACAAAGGCTTTTTTAGTGAAGCAAGAAAAGCAGATTCCAATTTGTAGAATAATTTAAATCCCAGGAATTTAAAATCCTAGCTTCTTTAAATGAGTCAAATTGGAGCTGCCTCAAATGTATGCCATACAAAATAATGATGCATAATAATTCTCAAAGACTCAAAATAAAAAACTATCCACTGCCATATAAAGAAGTGATGGGTTCTGAGTACATATTGAAGTATATTTTTTCTCTTTATTTTTCATACATTTTTATGCAGGATGGAATATACATTTCTTGCAGTCTCAATTGGTGGAAGAGGGGTAGAGTTAAGGAAAGGATTTAAAAGTTAAAATTAAAGTTAACCCCCGTGCTCCCCAAAACAAATACATGAAAACACATATTTCCTTATTGAAGTCTTCTTTACTTTAGGTTAAGCATCCTTGGTTTCTTCAATAAATTTCATTTGAAATGAACTCAAGATCTTTTGCCTTCTTAATTTGCCCTCTTCTGGATTGTTCTATAATTCATTAATATCAATATCTCAATCCTTGCCCCTAGAGCAGAAGATATTATTCCAGATGTGATCTGACCAGAGCAGAATAAATAAAGCTATTTGCTATTTATTCTTGGTATGTATGATTCTCGAGTCTGCCACAGATCTCATTAAAGGAAGCTCTTCAGATTCCTGTCAACAATACACTTTCTCTTTTCCATCTCCAGAGTATTATGCTTGCTGTTACCCTTATTCTTCTTCATCTTCCCACTCTATGAGAATTATATGCATTGTTTCAAATTTAGCTGAAATATAAGATCATCCATAAAACTGTCATGAGCTCCTTTAGCTTTTGTTTGAATCCTTCCTTGAACCCATATTTCACATACAAATATTGATATGTTGTATTTTTAGAAGAATTTTTTGTCCACTAATTCTGTACCATTTTCCTCCAATTAGAAACAGTGGACAATCATCTGAATAGGTACATGGTAAGAAAAAACATCTTCCAATTGTCCAAGGCCAGTCTAGAACTTGATTATAAGTGTCATTGTCCATTCTTTGGCATATTCATAACAATTCCTTTGCAGGGAGGGGTCAGTGTTGCCCCTTCTCAACTCTGAATTGCATAGGTCCTTTAAGAGAGACTACCCTATTTTCTTGTTCACTTAAAAAGAATGAACTGTGACTTATGTTTGTGAAGGAGAAAAATTAATAACATATAGCACTTGAAAGTCACTGAAAAGTAAAAGATCACATCATTTGGTCCTGAATTTCTCAGGCAAATTTCTGAATTACTTGACCACATTACCACCCATTCTTCTTGGGAAAATTGTGTCCTTCACTGCTATTTCCACACTGCTATTACCTTCCCCATGACATTACCCCCACCCCTCCACAATCTACACTATATTTTTGTGTACTTAGTTGTTGTTGAGTTTTGTTTTGTTGGGTTTGGGTTTTTTTTTTGCATATTTTCTCTCCCATTAGAATATGAGGTATTTTGGGTCAGGAACTATGGTTTCACTTTTCTTTACATTCCCAGAACTTTTTCTGGCACATAATAAGCACTTAATAAATGCTTACTGACTGACCCTTCTTAGCCATAGTTTCACTACTATTCTGTAGTTTCAGAAAGTCTCAAATCTGCTATTATTTCTACTCAAAACTTTTATTAAAGTGCTTCAGGGAGAAGAGTCTGAAAAATTGTAGTTCTCATATGTGAAGTGGGAAATAAAAGCCTTGGGAATGATTAAAGAGTTTTATTGTTTTTAAACATCCCAAAAAATAAGAATATGAAATACATCTATAGGGAATTCCTAAAGTTGCATAAGAAATGGAAAGATTTACTTCTAATTAACTATAAAATATATATTTTATATTTCATTTTTGTATCAGAGAAACCTTCATTCCTGCCCCCTGTCATCACTTGCTTTTACTTGCAATATATGTTTTGATTAACCCAATAACTAATTCACAGAATTATACATATAGAAATTGTAAGGCTATCAGCAGTCATCTAATCCATCCCATCATCTACTGAAGAGGAAACTAAGGGCCAAGAGAAATGACTTGCCCAAATTTAAATAGAAGGCAACTCTTGAACTTTTGTTCTCTGAATCCAGCTTCATTGTTTTTCCACAGAATAAGGCTTCACAGCAATAGCAGCAACAGAAAGATCAGCAGCAGTAATTTCAGTCCCTGTCCTCAAGGAGCTCCAAGTTTGATGGAGGAGATGCCTGCTTTTTATGTTTAAAACTTAAATAATGGTTTCCTTACGATAACTCTGTGGAAGTAAGTAACATAGCCAGGTTACCTGACTTCTCCAGGCTTATATAATCAATCAATAGCATGTGTAAACTTGAACACATATCCCCTGATTACAACCACAGGATACTAATTAGCCTCCCTAAAATCACTTAATAGTCTTTTAGATTACAGTTGTTATTTTTTAAATTGGATCAGAAAATAAAAATAAATCTCAGAGAAACAATAAACAAGGGAAACTATTAATATTTTGCCTCCTTCCTCCATATGCTGTGATGAAAGCAGTGGGCATCACAAAAAGAGTATTAGATACAGAATAGAATAAGAGGATTGATATTTATCTGGTATGTTATAAAGGAGGTTCTATTTAATGTATGAATTGTAGTTGATAACCTAAATCCATAAACTGTTAAAGATGAAAGAAGTTTTAGATAGAATCACAATTTTATAGATAAGGAAACTGATATTAAATTGAATCTTCCATTTTGTAGATGAGGAAACTGTGGTCCAGAAAAAGTCAACTGAGTTGTCTCATGTCTTACTGATATGTAGTCACTGAGAGGAGCTCATCATTTCTCTTCCAGTCCTTTTCCCACTGTACTCTGTCGAAGGCCAGTCTAGCTCTAAAGCACTGTAATTTCTATGGTATCTTTGTAAACAAATCATTAATTGCCTTCAGAACCAGTGCTCAAGCTGCATTTGTAAAAATCTGTCTCACTACATTTTAATCACACTGCTTTGGGGACAGTAAGAGGTATTACTTACATTAATCTCTCACCTCATTCACCAGACTTAGATTATCATTGAATCTTTGCATCTCTCTCAAAATCTAGTACCCATCATCTGTCATTTGTTAATATGAGCAAATGGTTTTTGAATTGAGTTGGATGGATTTGGGCAGTTTTAAGAAATCAAGACCCCCCCCCATTAAAGGATAATGAATCCCCACTGCTAGGAATGTTCAAAAGAACTGTTTTGATCTAAATTACAAAAAAGCATTAAAAATTTACAAGCTGAGGAATAGACTCCTAAGCCAACCAATTTGAATATCATTTGACATGAATTCTATTATAAGGCTCAAAAAATCAGTCTTTTTTTTTAAACCTGGAGTCTCTATGAAAATTGATTTCCACAATGACCTTGGAGAATTTAGAGAATATCAGGACAATCCTGAACACTCAATTGGGTCAGTATATGGAATCCTGTATCTTCTTGGAGAGCATGAGGCATTTGTTGCCATTGATAGGTTCCTCTGAAAATTGATTTTGGGTACCAGTAGGAGGTAGTTGTGGTTTTTGAGATTTAATTCTAAGGAAGTACTCTTGGAGTGTACTAAGGGAGAGCTAGGGGACTTGGTTCCTATACAACATAAGGAAGACAAAAAGAATCTAAGAATGTAATATTATATGGAAAATCCTGTTATTTTGGAGGAAACTTCTAGGGTAGCTAAAACACTCCCAAATGTAGTAGAGATATTGCTTAGGAGGACTTCTAGAATTCTTAGGAGACAACAAAATGTACCTGGAGAGAAAAAACTTTGGGAAATTAAATGAGGTATCCTAGGGGGAAGTTAGGTAGGTCAGTAGATTGAGAGCCAAGCCTAGTGCCTGGAGATCCTGGTTTCAGATCTGCTCTCAGACACTTCCTAGCTGTGTAACCTAAGCCTGGACAAGTCACTTAACGCCCTTTGCCCATTCCTGAAAGCTCTTCTGTCTTGGAACCACTATGCAGTACTGATTCCAATTCATAAGGTGAGGATTTTTTTTGAAAAAGAGGTATCTCATAGACTCATGATATACAAAGGTACAAGAAAATGGCCTGAGAGAACTTAACCATCCTTATGATAATTGTAACAGCCTTGGACCCGAAAATGTTAAAAATCCTATTAAGATGCTATTGTTATATATATATATATATATATATATATATATATATATATATATATATATATATACATACAATGAGAAAGTACTCCA
>NC_058135.1:169731240-169737704 GCF_016433145.1 Gracilinanus agilis | reverse complement strand
AGATTCTATTGTTATATATATATATATATATATATATATATATATATATATATATATATATATATACACATACATACAATGAGAAAGTACTCCAAAAGCTTTGAATATAATAAGCAATATCTGGCTGGAACATAAAAATAAGATTCAAATGGAGCTACTGAATGAGGGAGAATTTCAGAGTTAGAAAAAAGAGTTGTAAACTAGAGTAGGGGAAGAAAATTGATCAAGTCATTCAGAATGTTGAGTCATTCAGAATAATGAGTTAAGGGGGACATTCAGAATGATGAGTTAAGAACTACCAGATGGGGTGCTTGGATATGTTAGATCTTCTAATGGGAAGCTTCCATCCTTTCCTATATGAACCTCCCTTGTCAAACTAAGGAGCCACTTAAGATAATTTTTTTTAATTATTTGATGTGTGGAATTATTGTAAGGAAAATGCATTAAATAATGTATGAAGTATTTAAATACTTGAAATACTTAATGAATGTGAAAGGTGATTAATCATTATAATGAAACAACAAATATACCACAGTTCTTGTCTACCTAAAAATCCTGTTCTGATGATTTCTTAAATACTTTAAAATCTTTAAATTCCAGGTATCAATAGGAGATAAGGTTGTATATGAGATAGAGCACTAAAGAAAGGCCTAAGATTCCCTTGATTTCTGTTTCTAGTTCTGCCACTAACTAGCCATCTGATTTTTTTTTCTCCGAGTATCAGGTTTTTCATCTGAAAAAAGGAGAGTCAGATTAGATGAGCTCAAAGTGCCCTTCTATACTGAAAAATTATATGCATGGGTCTCATTAAAAATCACTGATGTACAATAATTCTTCTAGATTTCTGCAAGTCCAAATGGTGACTCTCTTTTACAATAATAATTAGCATTATAGCCCTTCTTTAAAATTTTTGGAAAGTGCTTAAGAAGTGTTAATTTATCCTTATAACAACCTTGTGAGGTAGGTTCCACTGCTGTCTTCATTTATTGATGAATAAACTTAAGCAGACAGAAATTAAATAACTTGTTCAGAGTCACTCATCTTGGTCCTGAGGCCAGATTTTAATTTGGATTTTATTAACTCTCAGTCTTGTGCTCTATCCACTGTATTACTTAGCTGCTTATATGTGTCTATATATTGCTGATCAACGTCATCTGTCGCATATATATTAATAGTAAATAGTTTAGCAATGTAAATCTGAGACTACTGAGAATACTAATCTGGTTTAACTGCTAGTTTGCCAATTTCATGTCCTTATTTTCTTTCTTTTCTTTTCCTTTCCTTTCTTTAAATACAAAAGCCAATGATGGAGTAAAAAGTAGACATCACCACAATTGTCTCATGGACCTTTAACTGGCACTGTGTTACTTTTTCAGTTATTAAAAAGAAGAGTCACATATATGAGTAGGAATAAATGTTAGGCAGGGAAGAATTAGAGTTTCAGATCATATATATTTATTATATTATCTCTACAGGAACCAGAAAGGAGTATATGGAGCCTGATAATTATGGAAGAATATTAAGGCTTTAGTGGATTTCTTCATTGAAAGTATATAGGGGCAGCTGGGTAGCTCAGTAGAGTGAGAGTCAGGCCTAGAGACAGGAGGTCCTAGGTTCAAACCCGGCCTCAGCCACTTCCCAGCTGTGTGACCCTGGGCAAGTCACTTGACCCCCATTGCCCACCCTTACCACTCTTCCACCTATGAGACAATACACCGAAGTTAAGGGTCTAAAAAAAAAAAGAAAGAAAGTATATAGTAACCTGGATTTTCAACATTGTTTTTAGCCTACTGAATGTCTGTTAAAAGTCCATTAGGAAAGAAATTAATTAACTCACACCTCACATGAAAAAAAAAAATCTTTCCAAGAACAGTAACAAGAAACTTACTTTCCTCAATTATACATAGGCCAATTAATATTACAAGATGTTAATAAAAAAAGATCTGAAGGACATTTTTAACTTTAATCATAGTAGGAAATTAGTATGCGGGTGATTAGTTATTAATTCACATGAATTCATATTCCTTTGTGAAATCCTTGCTACTTGGTAGAATATGATTAACTTGACTTTCTCACTCTTTTGAAGTATTAAAAGTATATTTTATTTTCTATTCTGGTTTTTATTCACAGATATATTTTCACCTTTGATAACAAGAAATACTTTTTTTTAGCTCTTTTAATTTATTTTTTCTGGATTGTAAGGCAATACAATTTTAAATGCCTATTTTCTAAATTGTGTAATTCAGGTTCTGTCCCTCCCTCTATTTCCTCTCATTTCCTTAACGAAGCAGGTAATATGATATAGGTTCTATATATGTTACCATCCAATAAATGTTTTCATGTTCATCAGGTTGTAGAAGAAGACACAAATTGCTTAAACTAAAGAAAAATTCAAGGAGGACATAGAAGACTTAAAAAAAATACAATGCTTCTATCTGAAGTCAGACTTTATTATTTCTTCCTTCAGCAGTGGAAAATCTTTTTGGTTATGAGTACTTTGGATTTTTCCACAATCTTTTTAGTAATGTAATGGTTAAGTCACTCATAATTAATCATCATACTTTATTGTTGTCACTATGTAAAATGTTCTAGATCTGCTCACTTCATTCTTCATCACTTCATATAAGTCTTCCCAGGGTCTTTTTTGTGTCTGTTATCTTATGCCACAATAGTATTCCATTACAATCTTATGCTACAACTTGATCATCCATTCCCCAGTTAATAGACATTCCTTAAGTTTCCAATTCTTTGCCACCACAATGAAATACTGTATATTTTTATAAATTTTACTCAGTTCTCTCTATATTTGAGAAATGAGGACTTTGTCAGAGATACTTGCTATAAATCCTTCCCTCTCAATATGTTGTTTCCCTTCTAATATTGGTTCCATTGGTTTTCTTTGTGCAAATTCTAATTTATCTTCACATAATTTATCTTTAATTAAGTTACCTGTTTTACATCTAATGTTGTCCTTTATGTCTTGTTTGTATGTGAATTCTTCCTTTATCCATATATCTGACAGGTAAACTATTCCATTCTGCTATGATTTGTTTATAATTTCATCTTTTCTGATCTCATGTAAAAGCAGTTAATTCTTGTACAATCCTGATTATGATCATATATTTGCATTTTTTTTCAAGCTACTTATAGTATTTCCTCTTTAACTTGAGAATTCTGGAATTTGCTCTAATAGTCTTGGGATTTTTGAATTTCAGATTTCTTTCAGCAAGTAATTGGGAGATTCTTTCAATTTTTATTTTCTCCTACTGTTTAAGAAAATCAGGGAAGTTTTCCCTGATTATTTGCTTCAATATGATGTCCAGGTTCTTTTATTGATCATGGATTTCAGGCAATCCACTGATTCTTAAATAATTTCTCTGGTATCTATTTTCAAGTTCAGTTGTTTTTCCAATGAGTTGTTTCAATTTTTCATCACATTTTTTTCATTCTTTTGAATTTGTTTTGTTGTTTCCTGCTATCTTGTGAAGTCATTACTTTCCATTAGTCCAGTTCTCATTTTTACGTAATCACTTTCTTCTTTGAGGCTTTATACTTCTTTTCTTAGGGAGTTATTTTCCTTTTGAAATATTACATTTCCTTTTTTAGAAAACTGTGTTCATAAATAAATTTCTGTTCTAAGATGCTGATTTTTTCAATCATTTCCTTTTCTCATTTTTCTTTTAAATTTCTTTTTTTTGTTTTATTTTTTTATTTTTTGTTTTATTTTTATTTCTTTTTTTTTTGGTTTGTTGTTTTAAAATATATTTTCTTGTAGGTCTTCCAGGGTTTATTTTGGGCTTAAGATTCTTTCAAATTTTCCTTTGAAGTTCCACATTTCATTTTTGTGTTACTGTCCTCTTCTGAGGTTGCATTTTCTTTATCTCTCTTTAGAGATGTTTTTCTAGCATCAAGCTTTTTCTTGCTTTTGTGCTTATGTTGAAGGTATTTTTTCTTTAAATTTGTCTATATGCTGAAGCTTATCTCCAATCATGGGTTGGAGGGAGTACGGTCCCATGCTGATTTTGCAGAACTCTAATTTTCATAAGTATTTTCCCTATATTAACTCTAAATTTATTGCTTTTAACTTATACCTGTTAATATTTTCATCTAGGGACAAGGAGAAGAATATTACCAATTCTATAAGGGAATCTTTTAAGTACATGATGACAGTTTATAGCCTTCAAACTTCACATACCATAAATTTCACATGATTAAACTATTTTTTAATCATATGAGAGAAGAGAGGGAGGAGAAAGAGACACACAGACACAGAGACAGAGAGAAAGAGACAGAGAGGTTTATATATAAGAAGAAAATAATTGGATTTGGGTAAAAAATTCCTATCACTTAACCTCTGTGAGTTTGAATTCCTAATCTTTAAAAGAAGTGGTTGAAAAAATAACTTCTAAGGTAGCTTCATGTTCAAAATCACTTTTCCTGTTATTTCTGCTATAGATTCTAGAACCTACTAAAAATCTTTAAAACTGAGAATACTTAAATAATCCCATATCAGAAAAAGAAATTGAACAAGTCATCAAAGAACTCCCTAAGAAAAAATTGCCAGGGCCTGACAGATTCACAAGTGAATTCTATCAAACATCAAAGAACAACTAATCCTAATACTATACAAACTCAGAGAAGGAGTTCTACCAAACTCCTTCTATGACACAAAAATGGTACTGATCCCAAACCCAAGCAGACCAAAAACAGTGAAAGAAAACTATAGACAGTCTCCTTAATGAACACAGATGCAAAAATCTTAAACGGAATACTAGGAAAAAGACTCCAGCAAGTGATCAAGAGGGTTATCCATCATGATCAGGTGGGATTTACTAAACTTTTATTATTTTTATATCTAAGTTTAATATCTGAGTTAAACATATAGGTTAAAAGTAAATATCTAGGTTAAAAACCTGATGGATTCACAAGTGAATTCTATCAAACATCCAAAGAACAATTAATCCCAATACTATACAAATTATTTGATATAATAGGCAAAGGAGGGGTCTTACCAAATTCCTTTTATGACACAAATATGGTACTGATTCCAAAGACAGGTAGATAAAAAACAGAGAAAGAAAATTACAGACCAATCTCCTTAATGAACATTAATGCAAAAATCTTAAATAGAATACTAGCAAAAAGACTCCAGAAAGTGATCAAGAGTGTTATCCATCATGATCAGGTGGGAATTATACCAGGAATGCAAGGATGGTTCAACATTAGAAAAGCCATCCACATAATTGACCATATCAACAAGCTAATAAACAAAAATCACATGATTATTTCAATAGATGCTGAAAAAGCCTTTGACAAAATGCAACATCCATTCCTACTGAAAACACTAGAAAGTATAGGAATAGAAGGACCTTTCCTAAAAATGATAAACAGTATATACTTAAAACCATCAACAAGCATCATATGCAATGGGGATAAATTAGAAACCTTTCCAATAAGATCAGGAGTAAAACAAGGATGCCCATTAGTCACCTCTATTATTTAACATTGTACTAGAAACACTAGCAGTTGCAATTAGAGAAGAAAAAGAAATTGAAGGTATCAAAATAGGCAATGAGGAGACTAAGCTATCACTCTTTGCAGATGATATGATGGTATACTTAAAAAATCCTAGAGAATCAACTAAGAAGCTTGTAGAAATAATCAACAACTTTAGCAAAGTTGCAGGATACAAAATAAATGCACATAAATCATCAGCATTTCTATATATTTCCAACACATGACAACAGCAAGAGGTAGAAAGAGAAAAAACATTTAAAAGCACCCTAGAATATATAAAATACTTAGGAATCTATCTACCAAAACAAACATAGGAATTATATGAATATAACTAAAAAAGTTTCCAAACAATTAAAACTAGATCTAAACAATTGGAAAATCATTGCGTGCTCATGGGTGGGATGAGCTAACATAATAAAAATGGCCATCCTACCCAAATTAATTAATTTATTTACTACCATACCTATCAAACTACCAAAAAAATTTTTTACTGAATTAAAAGAATCTAAAACAAAGTTCATTTGGAAGAACAAAAGTTAAAGAATATCAAGGGAAATAATGGAAAAAAAAAGGTGAAGAAAGGTGGCCTAGCAGTACCAGATATTAAACTATACTATAAAGTAGTGGTCATCAAGACAATATGGTACTGGCTAAGAGAAAGAAGGCAGGATCAGTGGGAAAGTCTTGGGGTAAGTGTCATCAGCAAGAAAGTATACGATGAACCCAAAGAGCCAAACTTTTGGGACAAAAATACACTATTCAACAAAAACTGTTGGAAAAATTGGAAAACAATATGGGAGAGATAAGGTTTAGATCAGCATCTCACACCCTACACGAAGATAAATTCAGAATGGGTGAATAACTTTTATATAAAGAAGGAAACTGTAAGTAAATTAAGTGAACACAGAACAGTATACTTGTCAGATGTCTGGGAAACGAAATATTTT
>NC_058135.1:169687641-169731234 GCF_016433145.1 Gracilinanus agilis | reverse complement strand
TGTACAAAAATATTTATAGCCACACTTTTTGTGGTAGCAAAAACCTGGAAAACAAGGGTATGCCCTTCAATTGGGGAATGGCTGAACAAATTGTGTATATACTGTTGATAGAATACTATTGTGCTCAAAGGAATAATAAACTGGTGGAATTCCATGTGAACTGGCAAGACTTCCAGGAATTGATGTGGAGTGAAAGGAGCAGAACCAAGAGAATATTGTACACAGAGGCTGATACACTAAGGTAAAATTGATTGTAATGGACTTCTGTACTTGCAGCAATACATTGACCCAGGACAATTCTGAGGGATTTGTGAAAAAGAATGCTACCCACATTTAGTGGAAGAACTGCAGGAGTGGAAACACAGAAGAAAAACAACTGCTTGATCACATGGGTGGATGCGGACATGGTTGGGGATGTGACACTAAAGGACCACACAACTGCAACTATTAATAATATGTAAATAAGTCTTGATTGATCACACATGTTAAAACCAGTGGAAATGTGCTTTGGACATGGGGGGGCAGAAAAAGGGGGAGAAGGAGAAAGTAAAACAAGAATCATGTAACCATGGAAAATTTTTCTAAAAAATAAAAAATTAAATGTGCTCAAGGGGAAAAAAAATTAAGAAAAAAAGAAAGAGAACAGAAGGCAGGATAGAAAGTCCTGGCAATCTCACATGTCTCCCAAATCTCTTGCTGGTCAAATCTCTCTTTTCCTTCAAAGACCAATTTAGCTACCACCTCAATTCAATTAAAATAATTTCAACAAGAATTTATAAAAACTTAAAACTAAATGTTTTCAAGAAGTTAATGTTTTATTAGTTTTGAAATAAGAACCCAGATGAGTAAATAGAACATTTTTGTAAATAAAAGTAAATTAATCTGAGGGAGAGGTTAACTGTTGGAAGCCAATCAGAGAAATAGTGTCTTTGATAGGGCCTTTTATCTGGATCCCCATCAAGATAGATACGGCTGATACAGCTATGTGATTGGTCCTGGTGGCTTAAGCCTGAAAGGCTGGGCTAGGAGCAGGATGGTTAATGCAAAATAATTGACCCCTCCTGGAGGCTCCTTTTATAATTAGAAGTCATTGAGAGAAATAGAGCATATAATAGATATTTTAATATGGACCCCATTACAAGATCAATGACAGGTAACACTGTGTTTGATCTTTCTGCCCTGTAAATCAGGAAGCAGAGGGGATGGCTTTGTCTAAGATAAAATTTGAACTCCTCTCTTTGATTCCTTTTATGATCCACACCTTTTCTTATTGGAAAACATTATAATCTAATTTTCTAGTAAATCTTTAAGTTCTTAGTAAACCAACAGTTAAGGTGTTAATACTTTTTCTCCAAAACATTAAGCAAAAAGACTGCCTTGGCTTTGAAACTATTTTCCAGATGTCCCAAGGTCATGGAGTGGCAGGCTCAGGCAAAATTCCACTTTAGATAAAGCGAGGCTCATTTTTAACCTCGGGACTTTTTTCTCATCCGGGCACAATCTTCATGAGAAAATTCTTTGTAAAACCATATACTAATCATGATGCAATTCTGTAGCCTTGGCATGTCTACACAGTTGTGAAACTTCATTGTGCTTTGTGTGAAATGGGTTTTTTGAATACTGTATAAAATAAATCTCAAGCTCTTTGCTGGTTGGAGGAGCAGTCATGAATTAAAACAAAAAGAAAAAAGAAAAAGAAAAACAAAGCTCTTATAACAAATATGCAACGTCAAAACAAATTCCTACTTTGGCTGCATTCAAAAATCTGTCGTTTTTTGCACTGTAAGTCCATCACCTCTCTGTCAAGAGGAGGATAGAGTGTTTTCAGTCCTCAGTGCTCTAGAATACCAGCTGGTTGATCAGAGCTCTGGAGTATGCCAGAATTGTTTTGTTTTGCAATCTTGCAGTTATTGTATAAATTGTTCTTCTGGAAAAAAATAAAACTCAGTCATTCTCTAATACACAAAATGGTCAGAGGCTTAAATAATTCTTGTAAGTGCAAAATGCAAACTATCTACAATCCCTAATTAAAATAGAAATGGTCATTAAAATATCACTGTGATATCACATCACATGCAACAGTTTGCTAAAGGTTGAAAAGGTCATTCATGTAGATCTTATGGCAAAAGCGGTACAATCATCTTTTGTTGGGAGTGATATAAAGTGGACTAAAACTATTCTAAGAAAAAAGAAAAGTAGAATTACTTAAGAAAAGTTACTAAGTATCCTATTTTTGGGAGACACATATTGCTGTTTGTCCTTTATTTTCAATGAAGACAAATGACTTTATGATCCTGGGGTCAGTGTATGGTGTGTTTCATTATCGATCCAATATGAGATGGGAAGGCACTAGCAAAGAAGGAACACAAGTGGTTTATTAGAACATTTAGGATGGAGTGGTTTTTAGTTTCCACAGCTTATATTTCTTTTGTGTTTCTTTGATTTTACTTTGCTCATGTAGTACAGTTCCTTTGTACGTATTCCACACTGTACAATCCTGCACCAGCATTTTCAGTATCTCTCAATCAGTACTGGCATTCAAGCTATGTGGCCAGCCATCAGAATTGTGTTCTCTGAGTCTGAATGCTTGGCAGTTAGTTCAGCATTAGAGACTTCCTCAGTGTAAGGTAACTTATCTTGTCAGGTAATCTGTAGGATTTCCTGAGGCAATTCAAATGGAAATGGTTCCATTTTCTGGTATGGTCCTAAAAGACTGTCCAGGTTTCATGCAAGCTTATGCCTCTTCTCCGTTGTCCTTTCTTTTGAAGCATCCCTAACAATGAGCTAGCTCTGGTAATATGTGCATCAACTTCATCTTTTATGTAGACATCCCTGAAAAGTATACTTCCAAGATAAGTAAACTTTCTCACAGTATTCAAAATTTCTCCATTTACTATAACCAATCATTCCATATGTGGATTAGTTAGTGCTTGCTAGAGGAGGACCTCTGACATAGATAAAGTAAGTCAATAACAAAAGCAAAATATGCCTAAATAGCATATTAACACAGTTTTGTAATAGTAAAATTCTGGAATGAAATTGTATACCTAGTAATAAAGAACAGGATAAGCAAGTTATCAGACCTCTGGATGACATAATGGATAGAGTGGAGGGTTTATAGTCAGCAAGACTCATCTTTCTGACTTCAAATCTGGCCTTAGATACCACCTACGTCATTCCGAGAAGTCATTTAACCCTGTTGGCCTCAGTTTCATCATCTATAAAATGACCTGGAGAAGGAAACAGCAGACTCCTCCAGTATCTTTTCCAAGAAAACCCAAAATGGGGTCAGAGAGAGTTGGATACAACTAAAATGACTCATTATTACAACAAGAAAATTGTAGCATATAATTTGGAGCATTTAATAGAACATTATTTAGTCTAAGGAATCAACAAGTAAGAAAATTCAAAGAATCTTAGGAAGCTGTATATGAGATGATGCTGAAGAAAGAAAGCAGAAATGAAATGATGATATATGGGGAAAGTTAGGTGGCTCAGTGGATTAAGAGCCAGGCTTAGAGATAAGAAGCCCCGGGCTCAAATGTTTTCTCATATACCTCATAGTTGTATGACCCTGGGCAAGTTACTTAACCCTCATTTCCTATACATTACAGCTCTTATGCCTTAGGAAGAAAAGAGTTTTGATTCTAATATGAAAGGTAAGGGTTTATTTTTTTAATGAGAAAGGGAAATATGTAAAATGACTACAATAATGTTATTGAAGATGATAATATAACCTAGTTGAAACAGAACTCAGGTAAAAGTCAATCCTGGCTTAGGAATGACTAAAATTAAAATACATAATATTGTTTTCTGTTAAGAAATTGCAAAGAGTAAAAAAAAGTTCCATTGCTGCACATCAAAAACATCTTAAAAATGTCTTTACTTAACTTTCAACATAAAGGTGCTTGAAGGAAAGTTTATTCCCTTTTTTCTCTACATCATTCTTGCCAATAGCCTTCAAGCGCACAGAAGAGAACATGTCTTGGTCTCAACTCTACTGATTCTTGTCTGCCTCTCTTGGATGATAATTTCAGGAAATAACCAAGCCTGCTTCATTACCTCTGTTATGGATACTTCCTCCACAATCTGTAGAAAATAATCTCACTGGCATGACAGGACCTTTTCCACTACACCAATATCTAGCTCTGGAACCATGAATCAAGATCAAATTATCTCTACTATTATTTATTAATGACTTGTGTTACTATTTCCCAGTCCCACCACTTATCATCTTGTTCAGTTCAAGGTCAACAAGTCTTTTTTCTATTTACTCCACCACATGCCTAATTTCCTAATGTATATATATTTGTATATATATATATATATATAAAATATTATATATCACACACACATAAGACATGTTATATAATATAAGCTCCCTGAGAGCAAGGATTATGTTTGCTTTATGTATTTGTACCATTTGTATGATCATTCTTTATTTTTGATTCATTCATTCATTTATGTGAATAATGTATGAAAACAAAATACTGTAGTTTTTAAATTGAAAGAGTGAAGTAATAGTACATCAGTCATAAAATGAAGCTGGATAAGGTCTGGTCAGAGCTTTCTACTTAAAAAATTCTGGTATGAATCCCACATGATCATAATGAATAACTTGCTGGAGTCTTTTTGCTAGTATTCTCTTTAAGATTTTTGCATCAATGTTCATTAGTGAGATTTGTCTGTAGTTTTCTTTCTCTGTTTTTGAACTACCTGGCTTTGGGATCAGTACCATATTTGTGTCATAGAAGGACTTTGGTAGAACTCCTTCTCTGTTTATTGTGTCAAATAGTTTGTATAGTATTGGAATTAGTTGTTCTTTGAAGGTTTGATAGAATTCACTTGTGAATCCATCTGGTCCTGGGGATTTTTTTCTTAGGGAGTTCTTTGATGGCTTTCCCAAAATTAAATGCTTTTTCTTGGAACTGATAAAAAAAAAACAAAAAGGTCAGAGGACTCATCAGAAAATGGCAATTTATAAACATCAGATTTGGGGCCCTTTTGCAACTTTGTAGGTCTTTCTGTATTAATCATTGATCTTTCTTGTATGAGTTATCTTCTTTGACATGCTCTGTTTCTAAAATAAGGTCTTAGGCTTAATTTTATTTTTATTTTTTAAAAAGTAAAGTTTTTATTTTTAAGAAATTTTAAAAATGTTTTATAATGTTCTTTACTAATGATTACTTCTCAGATTTCTTCTAGGCACCACATAAAACACAAACCCATTGTTCCTAATATTATACCCTATGAGTATATAGATGGAGAGAGATAATGATTAATATATTGGTATATAGATCCAAACAGAGAAAGAAAGAAGAAAATAAAAGGAAGTCAAGAGACAAATGTAGCTGTTAATTTTTTTATACATTCTTTAGTTTGTTTCTTCAATAAAATATGTTGAGCCAAGTTATTGAAGTTTTAGGATTAGTGCTCAGTCATTAATACTTTCTAACCATTAATGATTCATTGAAATAATTACCTGAAGGAGTTATGCTACATCAAGACTTGTGGTTTCAGTCTCTCTGAATTTTGGCACCTTGTTTCTCAAATCATTTTCTTACAAAGTACTGACTAGAGATATTAATTTTAATTAAAGTGAATTAAAATTAATTTTGTTTTGATAATTTTGTGACACCCCTTGGGATAATTGAGATACTCTGGAGATAATTAGTGTCAAAAAATTAGAGTTGGGAATTACTGGTCTTGGCAAAATAATTGTATTATTTTGGAGCCAGAAATTTCAATTAGATCCACTAAGCCTGTCTCATCTGTAATGATAATAGTTTACATTTATACAGTAACTTATAGTATCATAAAATAGTGTCCTCAGAATCATACTATAAGCTCAGTAGTAAATTATTTTCTCCATTTACAATGAATAAAGTAAGGGTAAGAATGGTGAACATATTTCTCTAAAATGTTGAAACTATGATTCCAATCAAGTTATTTTAGTTAAACAAAGCCAAAGAGAGAATTCATCTATCTCTACGTTTACCTAGCCTATCCTTTTTTGGACCTCTTCTAGTGCCTTCTCCCTTCTGAACATGAGTTCTGACTAATGCTTTTATAAGCATCAACAAATCAGAAAATATAGGAAAATGCCAGATTCCCGTTAGGTCGTATTTAGAGGCAATTTCAGATTATGTTTTTTTTTTTTTTGTTTGTTTGTTTGTTTTTACAAAGAAGCATAGATATGCTGGTTAATTTGAGTTCAACAATAATCACAGAGCTGGAAAAGTTTTTGTAAGTTTCATGGACATATTAAGCAAGTATTGTGTAACCATCTCCAGAATTGATAATCAGCTAAAAGGTCTAAAAAAGTGGTAGAACATTTTCCCACCATCCTATAAGTTTAAATTCATTGTGCTTACAACTTAAGCTTACATTTTTTCCTGTGAAGAAAAGATGAAGATACTTAGGGAAAAAAGAAGTCCTGATTTTTTCCCTTAAATGTGTATGATATGTACTTGCTTCAAGAAACTAACAAAATGACTTTACATCAGAGGTGGTACTTGAGCTAAATGGTAGAAGAATTAAACAGGCAGGAATATGTTCATTAACAAATGGAAGGTGACTTTTTCAAAGGCTTAAATATGGAAAATGCCATGTCAAAGAATTATAAATCTGTCCATGTAAATCTATACATGAAGATAGGATATAGGGTGATTGTTAAATGATTTAAATGTCTGGTTTGAAATTTTTTATTTTATCTTAGAGTGTATACAATAGACAGCTAGGTAGTAGAGTGTTAGGTTTGGAGAAAGAGCTTTTACTAAGTTAAAATTTGGCTTTAGATACTTACTAGTTATGTGACCCTGGCAAGTTATTTAACCCTGTTGGCCTCAGTTTCTTCACCAGTAAAATGAACTGGAGAAGGAAATGGCAACCCACTCCAGTATCCAATAGAATGTTACAGAGAATCAGAGGGAACTGAAGTGACTGAACAACAAAAAATTTTTTGAGAAACCAGGGAAGACTCTTAAGTGACATTGTCTAGCTTGTCCTTGAAGATGATTATGATGGTTTCTATAGAAGGAATTGAAGAGGGGAGATCTGATAAACACAGAGCTCAGTTAGGAGGCTATTGAGAAAGTTTAGATCAGTGGTTCCCAAACTTTTTTGGCCTACCGCCCCCTTTCCAGAAAGAAATATTACTTAGTGCCCACAATGCACAATGCAACCTAAGCATGCTTGCTGATCCTGTTGAAAATATGTAACATGTCAGATGTGGAACTTGAACCCTGGTCCTATGACTTTTGAGCCAGGGCATTTTCTACTCTATCATAAATTGTATTACTTGTGATGGGAATGACTGGACTCCATCCTGTATTTTCAATTTCTCTCTCGTCTTTCAGAAATATTGCTAAAATAGATTGCTTCAATTGTCACTCGAAAATTTCAAACTGTATATTCTAGAAACAACTTGAATTTAAAACATTTAACCTTGAATTCATTATCTTTATTCCATAATCATTCCCTCTACTATGTTTCCCTACTGTAGTCATGATCCTTCTATCATCTCATGTTTTGACATTTTTCTGAGTCTTTGTTTTCCCTTATCCCACATATCCATCCAATCAGTTAGCAGATCTCACCATTTCTAGCTACATTCTTCTCTTCACTCAAATAGCTCCCATTTTTGTTTAAAAGTATTCTTATTACTAGTTCTGTTTCAAATGTTTAATCTAGAAGCTCAATTTGACGGAATGCTACCAGAGTAATTTTCCTTATTGAGCAAAGATCTGATCAAGTAACTCTGCCACCCTGCCAACTTCAATAGACATTCTGTTAAATAATTAAATAAAAGCACTTCTGTTTACCTTTAAAGCCTCATCCACACTTAGGGTCCAACTCACCAATCAAGCCAAACTGGCAGTCTCTCTGATTTCTCCCTTATAATATTCCACTTAACATCTCTTTGCCTTTGGGCTGGCAATCTACTATGCTGGAATGAATTTTCCCTTACTTACACTCCATCTTCAATCTTTTACTTTAAGTTGGAACTCAAGTGCAGTCTTCTACATAAAGCATTTTATGATGCTCCAGACTATAGTGTGTGTCCTCCCAGATTGGCTTGTATTTAGCCATTTCATATGTACGTATATGTAAAATTATACATTCATGCAGAATATATGATATACACACATTCACAATGCATCCATGCACATACACTTAGATAGACAAAGATGTTCAATATTCAGTTTAATTCAATTATAAATCATTCAAGGCAACATGCTAAGCTCTGGAGATACAAATAACCAAAAGAAAGACAATCCTTGCCTCAAAGAGCTTATAATCTAATAGAAAAAAAAGCTATACAGAAAAGGAAGCTGCGAAAGGGAGGTGGAGGAGGATGTCAAGAGGTGTTTGGCACTGAGGTATCGTGTTGCTTGGAATTCCAACCAAACAGACCTTGAGATGTAAAGTGGACTTGGAGAGTCCAGATACAGTCCTCTATAAAGAAAAGCTTTGAAATGCAGACAAAGATATAGGTATGATTTGTTGCCCCCTCCATTAGAATATGAAGTCCTTATAAAATGGGATAATTTTAGTCTTTACGTGTGTATCCCCAACCCTTACAGTACTTGACACTTAGTAGATACTAATTGATTACTAAGTAAAAATATCTGTCTTTTCTTTGTGAACTAAATTCCCCTATATTTTTCCTTATAATAAATTAGCAGTTCTATGTGTTAGATTCCTTCCAATTCAACCCCACTCAATTTATCATCCAAGTGGATCAGAGAAGTCTGCTTTAAAGGCTCTTAAGAGAATATTGAGAATGGGTGTTCTTAAATGTGATTTCTCCATTTAAATGTCAGCTATAACTGACAAATTTACTTTTTCTTAGCTAGCCCGTGTATACTTTAAGTGGTTGTACTTTGAGTTCTATCATTTAACCTTCAGTGCTGATGCACATGATCCAAAAGATACTTAGAAGTGCAAATAGACTTCTTGTAAAATGGCAATTTATTGAACCCCAATAACCTTCCTTGTCTGCTACTGCAATTAATTTTACCCAGCCAACTTTTCACTGTGTGATTAAGGTTATGTCTATAATATAATGAAACAGCTTGTTGAAAAGTGAAGTGGGGGAAGGACAGGCAATGAGCCATTAATCTAAAAGGTACTGAAATTTAGTTTAAAATTTTCAGTAATCAAATTGATGGATGGACTGAATTGACTAGAGTGTAGGCTTATTATTGATATAAAGGGTAATGGATCAAGTACTCAAAACCCATCTTATTCCATAGTCTCTAAAAATTATATGTTGGCTTTTCAGAAATACATTAATTTTTTCTGGAATTTAAATTGTTTTCAAAATTTTTCAATTAATAAAATGAATATCTACTTTATTTTGATTAACAGAGATAACCAGGTGCTATCTATTTTATGGGGGGAAATTATAAGATCTATGTTTGAATTGATGTTAAAAAAAGAAAGGTAGGTTTTCTACTGACATCTTTAGTAAGTGTAGACTTGGACCAAATATAAAATTTCCTTGACTTGCTTCTTACCTCTTAGTAAAAGTATGTTTGATAACTCTATTCCCATACTCAAGGGAATTATCTGAGAATTAATGAGATGACATGTAAAAGAGCTTGTATGAAAAGTGTTTGATCAATCTGTAACATTGTCAGGATGTCAAAGGACGGATTTTAACAAAAAGCAGTTATGTTGAATTTTGTTTTTATTGTCAGTGGAAAAAATAACTTCCTAAAAACTTATTGTATTCTAAGAATGAATAATGATCTTGGCATTAAATCAACAATTTATTTTGATTTGTTTAGAAATGTTACAAAAAAAGTTCTTTCTAGATTTTGTATCAAGATCTTTTAAGTGCAATTTATATAATTAATTCATAGATATATTCTGATCACCTAATAAAGATTGTCTTTGGGTTTACAATTTGCTTACTTTTTGAGGACTCATAGAATAGAATTACAGGGGGCCATCTGGGTAGCTCAGTGGATTGAGATCCAGGCCTAGAGAGGGGAGGTCCTAGGTTCAAATCCGGCCTCAGACACTTCCCAGCTGTGTGACTCTGGGCAAGTCGCTTGATCTCCATTGCCTGCTCTTATCACTCTTCTGCCTTTGTATTGACTCCAAGGCAGAAGGTAAGTGTTTTAAAAAAATAAAAAAGAATAGAATTACAGAAAGTCAGAGATGAAAGAGTCTGACAGATGACCCTCTAATTTAACTTTTTCAGTATGATAGATCACATAACTGCCTCCAGGAAAGCTTTAATGGATTCGTCCAATTTTGCAAAGCTAGCGAACAGTAGATCTGGCATTAGAACCTTCATCGTTAAAACCAGAGCTTTCTTCCTGTCCTTGGATAATTCTGAAAAATATTTCCATTTCCTTTCTGAACTGATTCCATTCTTAATTTTATATTTCTTACCTAATCACCATTACCAAGGTAATTTTTATGTTGGATTTTATTTTTTATGAGAAATTGATATATCTCCAAGGTGAGTCTCTTCTTTACTTTACCAGATATGTTGAGATGTTGAGAGTCTTATAAATTTCAAAATATTAATATGGATAGTATGTAAAAAGATCTAATTTCCTTCTGAGTCTGTCCAATTTAAAAATAAAACGTTCCTAATTTGAAAAAGATTTAATATACTATATGTTTAAAAATCACTATTTCATTAACTTCAAATTATGATATCCAATACCATTTAACTATTTGACCTAGTGAGAAATAACATAATAAAATTTTGCTATTTCTGACATTTTGATGCTTCATTAAAAATATTTTAAATAATAAATGTCATTTCTGTCAGGTTGTTTTTTTTGTACAAGCATATTGAATTTGTGTAATCAGTTTATATTTCCTTTGGAAAAATAATGCATACTTTCTGTGTAATGCAATTAATTATAAAATGGAGTATTAGTCACACTTTAGGCTTTAGCTACATGTTTGGATGTCATGCAAGTGATTAACAAGCTTTAACAACTAATCTAAAATTTACCATTGCTAATTTTTTCTTCAGCAATATTTCCTAAGAAAATTTGCACATATTATATGTTCACTATCCTTAGTTTCAGAGTAGAAAATACGATCTTTTACTTTTTCCCATTAATGTCGCATTTTTATTATTGTATATGAGTAGATTTGATGAGGTTTAAAAATTTCCAAAGCATGAATAAAGTTTTGAAAGCATGAATAAATGTAACAGTAGTTTTGTCTTCAGTTATTGCTAGAGTATAGTAGATTTAATATATCTGCAAAATATATTAAGATAGTGTGTACACATGTGGCCAACAATAGGCAATGTAATCATGATAATAACTGACATTACATAGCACTTTAGGATTCACCAAGTGATTTATATATGTGACCAGTCCCATGTGCCTGCATATGGAACATGATGTGCTTAGAGAGAGAGCTTGAGTCTCCAAGTCTCTTTCAGTATCTAAGAGTTGCTTTTGGCTCTCTGCTCACTTAGGGTGATTCTGGCTTCCAGCTTTGTTTGAAAAGATGGAGAATATGACAATACCACCTCCACATGCCATGTATTTACTCTTCCTAACCTCATAAAATTTCTTTGAGGCTCTGGGTATTATTATCTGATGTTAAGTGAACGAACACCTAGCCAGTAAATATTTTAAGTGGAATTCCACTCAGATCTCCCTCACTTTGAGTCCAATATCAAGTACATAATAAACATTTAATGGTCATTCACTCATTCATTCATGGACATTCCCACCATAACTAGGGAAAAAAGTATTCTGAAATAACTAAATGCAGTTTTAAGGATACTTTTGCACTTTAAGGTGCAAAAAATGTCACCAATTCATACATCTTTAATGTGGTCAGTGTGATTGCTTTCTCCAGTGGCAAAGATTAGGTGGACAGCTAGGTGGGGCAATGGATGCAAGATCAGGCCTAAAGTCAGTAAGAGTCATCTTCCTGGGTTCAAATCTAGCTTCACACACTTATTAACTATATGACCCTGGGAAAGCTACTTAATCCTGTGTGTCTCTGTTTCTTCATCAGTAAAATAAGCTGGAGAAAGAATTGGCAAACCATTCTAATATCTTTTTTCAATAAAACCCTTAATGATGTCTCAAAGAGTTGAACATGAATGAAAAACAACTTCTAGTGTTGCTGTGTCTTAAGAATTAAACAATCTAATAATAAATCTTAGGACTTTTCTTTGATTGATCTTTCAATAACTTTCATCTGACTTAGCATGTTGTAGTTCCCCTGACTTCTCTGAGATTGGGGTCTCTTGGTCTCATCTTCAAGAACATCTTCTTTGTCCCTCTGGCAAACAGCGAAGCATTCACCAGAATTCTAAGAAACAATTATAACTAAAATCTATAGAGTACTTTAAAGTCTACAAAAGGATTCCTTTGGAAAAATCATCTGAGGTAGATAGCAAAAATTGGATCAAAAGCTTAAAGCTAGAAGGAGCTAGATTTGAACTTGTAGTCCTTTGAGGCTAAACAGAATCCTCTTTCTACTACACCATTCTTCCTGCTTTACATTTTTATAGCTGATCATGCTTTGATAAAAAAAAGGCTTGCAGTGTCTCTCAACATGATCAATGCTAGGGAAAAAAGCTTCGTAAACCTTTAAGTGTTCTATTATAATGTTTTGCTTGTTATTTTTTTTTTCTATTTTGTGTGAATCCATCTCCAGACTGGGCATAGAAACGTATACCCACTGACCTAATGCACAACTTTTTTGTTATTTCTTCCTTAGGAGAATGGATTTCTTTTGAATCCCCTCCTGCCCCCAATTATTATTTAGGACCAGAGAGTGTAGGACAGATCCTTCCTCTGACACTTGAGTATCTTTGGCTGGAGTATTTCACTCGCTGAAGATCAATTTCCTGAAATCTTTTCCTATTGAGATAGACACTTAACCCTAGACATAGAGTTGGTAAATCTTAGTTGAAGTTATATCTTTTGAGTCTAAATCTAGAACTCTTTCCGTTATTTTAGAAGACATAAAGACTGCCTCAAATATTTTATAAAACTTTTGATATGCATATAGGATGAATTTACTCACTGATGAAGCTGCTGATCATTGACGTATAGAGATATTTAAAATTAATGTAAAGTAAGAATTAAAGAGCTTCTTAAAAGTAAATTCAAATGAATTATTAGGGATTGGGTTACTTTTATCCACTCATTATGACTCATCTTTTTCCCCTCCTAAATTTTTTCACATACACATATATATGTAGAGCTGCTAGCCAGATAGAGTTATCATTAACATTAGGACATTTGAGTGGGATGCATCAAAATATAGAAAGAAAGAGGGCTACCTGTCAAAGAATCTCAAGTTTAGAAAGTCCCTAATAAGGCATTGGCACAAAAAATAAGGAAAAAGAATTCCCTATTTTTACTCATAAAGCCTCAAAATCTTCAAGACCTCCAGAAATGTAGAAACTTAGAGTTTCTGATTTAACTCATTCTATTTTAGACACATTTACTGTTTTAAAAAAATGCTTCACTGTATATAGACAATGCAAGATATTAAAATTCACAGGAAGAGATTGATATGTGCTGAAAATGTTAGGAAAGACTCATGGAGGCATTAAGATTGAGGGTAATCATCAGAGGCCATGGACATAAACTACTGTATAAAACAAAGTTTTAAAAAATAATTTGTTAGAGGGAAAATATCAAGTTTTTTAAAGGGGCAAAGCCACTTTAAATAGATGCAGCAAGGGAACTGAAAGCTACTTGCCTTCTAGAAAGTTTAATAGTTTAATAAATAATTAAACTAACAAGAAACTTGAAGGGAGGTATCAAAAGATTGAGGTGAGATATGATGAAGAGTTTTACAACAGATCTTTCTTCTGTTTTTCCTTTTTGGGAATGGATAGTAGAAGAAAAAATTATAGAAGGAAATGTTCAAAGGTTAAACTGTAGAATGGCTTTGGAAGACTGAATAGCTCCTTGAAACTATTGTATTGGCTAAGGAGGGAAACTATCAGTAAGCAAACTAATTAAGAACTTTAATTTAGCACTAGACAAAAGAGGACAGAGGGATATTTCAATCATAGTTTCCACAGGCAGTGAAGTGCTATAATGCATTATCTTTTAGAAGTGCTAGAATTCAGAGGCCTTTATAATTATGAGAAGGTTAAAAAATTTAGAAAAAGGAAGCAAATGAAGAGTTAGATAAATGTAAGTAATGATTAATCATTAGCATGTAAAAAATTCCATAGAATATGAATGCTAATTCAAAAGAGGAAAAAATAAATCAGTATGAAATAATTAAATGTAGACAACCTCATATCTAACAAGTATATTCTATCAAGTTGATAAAAGGGCAGATGAATTGCTGAATGGATAGAGAATCAAGTCTGAAGCCCGAAAATCCTGGGTTCAAATTCAACCTTAGATATTTCCTCGCTGTGTGATCATAGACAAGACACTAAACCACAGTTGCCTAGCCCTTACCATTTTTCTGCCTTGGAACCAATAACAATATTGATTCTCAGAGAAAGTAAGAGTTTATTAAAAAGTTAATGAATTAATGCTCATAATAAAAGTGTCACTGGGAATAAAACAATAACCAACAAAAAAATCAAAGGCAACAGTTTATGCTAATGTCGAAAAGTTGGAGAGGAATGATTTTTGCTGTTCATCATGTGATACTCTTCATAACCCCATTTGGGTATTCTTGGAAGTAGCCATTATTTCTTGGAAGAGGTTGCCATTTATTTTTCCAGTTAATTTATGGATGTTGAAACTGAAATAAACAGGGTTAATTGACATACCCAGGGCCATACAGTAAGGTGAGATATGAAGAAGAGATGAGTCTTTCTGACTTCAGACCTGGCACTCTATTTACTACTCCATGAAGCTGACCAAAAGAAAGGACACTATGGTCATCTTACCACATTAGATCTTCTTATAAATATTTTTTCCTTTACACAATTTTTCTTGGAAACAGGACTTGATTTTCCCTTATCCTAACTTATGGAATCTTGGCCAGTACATTTCCTAAATTTTTTTTAAAACTCTTACCTTCCAAGTTGGAGTCAATACTTTGTATTGGCTCCAAGGCAGAAGAGTGGTAAGGGTAGGCAATGGGCGTTAAGTGACTTGCCCAGGGTCACACAGCTGGGAAGTGTCTGAGGCCAGATTTGAACCTAGGACCTCCCATCTCTTGGCTTGGCTCTCAATCCACTGAGCTACCCAGTTGCCCCCATTTCCTAAATTTTTAAGTCAGCAGTTTAAGCCAAGAGTTAGCAAACATTCGCCCACCAGGCCAATCTGGCCTGGCACTTGTTTTAATATGGCCTGTGAGTTATGTTTCTTTTGCATATTAAAATGAAATCTTATTGGAATAAAGCCATTCTCATTCATTTACATATTATTTATGACTGCTTTTGTTCTATAAAGGCAAAGTTGAGTAGTAGATAGTCTTTTTCAGTTCTGCTCAATGCCCTAAAAATCACAGTGACAGTTATAACTCTATAGTATTTTGAGTGCCATGCACATCTCTGTACCATGACATGTATTTTATTACCAGTGCATACTCATCATGTCAAAACAAGAAGAGAGAAAAAAATATATATATATATAAATTTTTCATCTCAAGGATGAGATTGATTTTTTCTGAATGAGAAGAATAACCCTCAACTAGAATTATTGAAAACTGAATGGCTTTGGAAATTAGTTTTTGCTGCATTTTTATAATATTTCTTAATTCAAAAAAAGATAAGAGACAAAAAAGGCCTCCTATGAGAAACATATACTGCAAGAAAATTGACCACAACTAACTTTTTGTTTGATTCATAATTAATGTCATGATGCTTTCTAGCTTTCCCATGCTGTCAAAAGTCAAACCAAAAATTAATTTCCATTCCAACACAAATTTGGAGCAGATTTATTTTTGAGATTTCACCTAACTTTCAGCGAAGAATAATTAATATTCAGCATAATGATATGCTAAAAGGCAAATATCAAGAGGAAATGTAACAGGATTGTATAAATGCCTTCCAAGTGATGAATATGCTCAGTAAGCAATCATATTCTTATGGATTAACATCAATATTTGGCAATTGCTGTCTCTATGTGAAGATATTTTTAAAAGATGAAATATATAAAGACTCATTATTTATCAGCATAGAATAGAAGGATATTTGCATTTGATTTTGAAGATTTAATGGTCAGTCTTTTTTCAGTTGTGTCCAAATCTTCATGACCCCATTTAGGTTTTTCTTGGCAGAGATACGAGAATGGTTTGCCATTTATTTTTTCTAGCTCATTTTACAGATGACAAAACTGAGGCAAACAGAGTTAAGTGGTTTGTCCAGGATCACACAGCTAGTAAAGGTTTGAGGTCAGATTTAAATGCAGGAAGATGAATTTTCCTATCTCTAGGCCAGTATTCTATCCACTGTGCAACTCAGCTGCCAAACTAGTGAAATTTTTTTCTAACAAAAATAAAATTCATTCTTTGCATTAGTAGACCTATGTATAGTTGGAAAATCTTGAACCACTAAAACTACATTACCCAAATTTCCTTTCTGTATTACCCAGAATGCTTTTTCTTTTTCCTTTCTGTTTACCTATGTCCTTTACATGATTGTATATGTTTTGGGTAATGCCTCTCTACTCTCTTCCACATGAGTTGAGTAGTGAATGTTCCTATTTTCCCCTCGCTCTCTAGTTAAATGTTAATAAATATTATACATTGGAGATTGAATATTAATTTTAAAATATACACCTATAATATAAAAAGTTATATTATTATCATCATTATTAATATTACTGTTCTATTTCAAATTTATTCCACTGAACTTTGTAGGGATCTGTATTAAAAGAAAATTCTGGTTCTGTCTTTGTCCTGATCAATTAAAGGCAAATTCAGGAAACAAAAGGAGTTTATTAGAGTAGGGTTAACCAATATATTCCAAAATCCAGCTGCTCTTTTTAGACAAGAATAAAATAACTTACCTATGGGGATAAGACAATTCTGTTGGAGGGCATAGTGAGGATGTGGGATTAGGATCTCTTTAGCTCTACTCCATTTCAGCATCATTGGAAGATGGCATTAGGACTTAGGTGATGCAAGTAGTCTTCTTGCATTAGTTTGGAGGTGGCTTTACTTTGCAGGAGATGGAATTTGTTTTTAGGGGACCTAACCCTCTTGTGCAGACTGCTTACCTTACCTATTTGAGCAAGGTTAAACTTGGACATCTTGTAAATTGACTGTCCCAGTGTCTGACTTGGTACATTTTCACTCTTGTTATATCTTAGTATCTACTTTGTATTTAATATTCTTGGTTTTGCTTCTTAGACAACAATGCATAAATTAACTATCTGGTTCTTTATATGTCACATACAGATGAGCCACTTCAACTGTTATAACCTTTAGAAGTTGGAAATGTTTCTCCTCTGTACCCCTTAAAAATACAAAATAAAATACAGATATCCCTTCCACATCATGACTTTCTCCATTATAGTTTCTTTATATGTCCAGAAAAAATTTGTTGACCATTTTTTGGCCTACTGCCCCCTTTCCAGAAAAAAATATTACTTAGCCCTCCTGGAAATTAATTTTTTTAATTTTAATAGCAATTAATAGGAAAGATAAATGCACCTGTGGCCATCACCGCCCCCCACCCTGGATTGCTGCAACACCCACCAGGGAGTGGTAGCACCCACTTTGGGAATCACTGGTCTAGGCTATAACAAGGAAATGACCATTCTTACTATAATAAACTGTTTGGGGATCAAGGTTCTTTAATATTTTAAACTCTAAATCTTTTTTGTAGGTCTATCCAAATGAAAAGGTGGGGAAATATACCTTGACAATCTAAGCCCTAGAGAGGAATGCCTTGTGTTCTCTACCTACAATCAAAAAAAAATTTGCTACCCTTTTCACATCCTGATGAGCCACTTCAACTCTTATAACCTTTAGAAGTTGGAGATATTTCTGCTCTGTACCCCTTAAAAATACAAAATAAAATATAGATATCCCTTCCACATCATGACTTTCTCCATTATAGTTTTTATAAACTCAGGTCAGTGTAAGAAATTAAATGGGGACTTTGGGGTATTTTTGTGGAAGATTTTTGTCACAGAAAAAAAATTTTTAATTCTATAACCTCTGACCAAATATTTAACCTAAATTTTACATTAAGGTACTGTAAACACTGCATAGAAGATAAGGAAAAATTTCAGACTTTTTGCATACAGAGAGGGAGGGTCAAAAATTTTTACCTGGATTTTTCACAATGGGAAAGGAATGTCTGTCAAATCCCATGATGAAAATGTGGTCTAACTTGATTATAGTTTCACAAGAAAGACATATGAAAGATAAAGAATTTAAGTTTAAAAAGATAGTTTGAGAAAAAAAGATAAATCTTAAGAATAGAGACTTGGAAAAAATTTTCACAGGACAAAATCTTTTTTTTTTAATTTGAAAATTACCTCTTCATATAATCATTATTTATGGTTGCTTCAGCACCTATATTTTATTTACATATAGGCATATCAAACTGCCTAAAATAGCTTCTAGATTTTATATATGCATTGTCATACCAATCAGACTAGTAAGGTATTATGTTGTAGATGTAGATAAAATAAGATCACATGAGAAAAAGAAAAGTTTATAAATATAAAGAGTAATAATGAAAAAATGGCAAGAATAAAGAAGATTGGCTTTGCCAGATTTTAAATTATACTACAAAGGATTAATTATCAAAAGTCTTTGTTACTATTAAAAATGTAGAAGTATTCAGTGTAGCAGACTAGTCAAGCAAGATCTAGAAGTATTATAACATAACATCTTAGTAGTTAATAAACTCAGTAACATGAACCAGTTTTAGAAGAAATCATTATTTGATGTGAAGTATTTTTGACAAAATTTGAATTTGCCCAAAATTCAATTTTATCCAACGATTTATACCATATAACATAATCTATAATGAAACAATGTTCTAAATATAAAAGTTACATGATTACAAAATAAAAAATGGAGGATAATGAAAGAAGGTACTTTTTATGATTGTGACTAGAAAAACTTATAGAGCCAGAGGTGAACATAAAAGATAAAACAGGCAACTTTTATTATAAGACATAGAAAATATTACACAAAAAGAATCAATTTAGAAATTACCTTAATTATGTAGAGAATCATTTAATTGGAAAAATATTTATAGAAAATAGTTTTAATAAACATATATTTTGCAATAGATAAATTGTCACAGGCTGTAAAAAATCTTCTAAAGAAAAGAAAATGCAGTCTATGAAAAGCCATTTAGATAAAGGCTAAGAATCACTAGTAAAGTAGCTAGATAGCACAGTGATATAGAACACTGCATCTTGAAAACAGTAAGACCTGAGTTCAAATATGACCTCAGACACTTCCCCTTTATGGCCCTGAGTAAATCACTTCTCTTGGGTCAGCTAGGTGGCTCAGGCCCAGAGATGAGAGGTCCTGGATTCAAATCTAACCTCAGACTCTTCCTAGCTGTGTGGACCAGTTACTTACCCCCCCTCCCCCATTGACTAGCCCCTACAATTCTTCTTGAAATTTGGAACTAATACATAGTATTGATTCTACGAAAGAAGGTAAGGGTTTATTAAAAAAATAATCACTAGTAATAAAAGTGATGGAAATTAAATTGACTGGTTTCACTTCATACCCACTCAAGGAGTAATGCCAAGATGTGACAGAATTAAATATTTTAGAAGAAAAAAGAATGCGTGAACACTAAAATGCTTGCTAATGTAGTTGTGAACTTGTATAAGAGCAATGGAAAATGATTTGCATTATAATAAAAAATTCACCAAATTTTATACATCTATCTATCTATCTATCTATCTATCTATCTATCTATCTATCTATCNAGTTCTATCTATCTATCTATCTATCTATCTATCTATCTATCTATCTATCTATCTATCTACTCTTTGATCCTGAAGAACCACCATTCAGCAGACATTTCAAGGAGATAAAATGAAAGCAAGAGATATTTTAAAAATATTTTAGCATCATTTTTGTTGTTGCAGCACTAGAGGACTAGAAATATAATTAGTGCTTATTCATTATTAAAAACAAAGATATTATAGTATATACATGAAACATAATGTTCCATAAGAAATCACAAAAATGAAGAATTCAAAGAAACATGGGGAATGATTTATGAACTGCTTCAGAATGAAATAAACAGGACTCAAAATTTGAGGATTATTATTATTATGCATAGAAAAACAGAAGTGCAAACTTTATACAACTGTGATCAGTAGGTACTGCAGATGATTGTGCTTAAAGCATGCCTACTTCTAATAAAAGAAAAATGAATTGTACATACAGGTTTAGGGATACATTTTCAGGATTGGTCAACATGTTTATTGCTCACATCAAAGGAAACTGTTTTTTGTCAAGAAAAAGTCATTGACAAGATCCATTCTTGTATTGGGGATAGGGTGTTTTGTGCAGAGGCAAAGCATGGAATCCTTGCAAAGGTACAGGGAGAGCCTCACCCAGAATTCCAGGGGACCCCCCTGGAGAACTTTGGGTGAGGGGCAGTTGAGAAGGGTTGAAGACAGTTAATTTGTGGGATTGGATGTGAGCAGACACTCTGCTTGATTCTCCTGACTTGGGGTTTCTCCTGAGAAACAATTGTAGTATAAGCTAGTGATTTCTACTCATAGGGTTAGCCTATTTGTGATTACTATTCTTCATTAATATAATTATATAATTACTTAGTGATTAGAGAGTAAGATATTTATCTATAGCAAGAGAGCCAGTTTTAGTTAAATGCTTCATCCTTCCAGTGAGGAGGGGGAAGGGGGCATCAATTTAACAGTTCAGGGTCACCTTTCCTTTATTCAAATACCTTCATTAACTTCTCTAATTTTCCTTGTTAATTCCTAATATAACTTTTTACCTTCAAATCTGTGCCTGATAATTATTTGGGAAGATGCTTGCAATTCAGTCTGTACATTTGGGTTGAATCCTGTTGGCTGCCAGTTTAAGATCTCCTCTGTCCTCAACAGTTAGATAAATAATTTCTATATATCTCCTCTAACTGACCTGAGAGGAATATAAATTAAAGAAAAGAAACATTATTGGGGTTTCAGCCATAAGAGAAACTTACCAGAAGAATCTTATTCCTGTCTTCATTACCAACTGAAGCAGAAGCAGTTAGAGGGGGAGGGGTTTGAGAATCAGGAGTGTTTTACCCCCTCCTTTCCTCACTGTGGCCTGTCCATCTCTGGCTCTTGACTTAAAGCTATATTTGGCTCTGATACATTTATCTGCTTCTCCAAACTATCTGTTATTATCATCATAACAAGGGGGAAGCATTAACATTAAATTAAGAGTTAGAGACAATGCAGAAACATAAGTTTTCATAGATTTAAAGTCATAATTAACTTTAGAAGTCATCAATGATCAATCCTTTAATTTTACAAGTGATGAAACTAAGGCCCCTAAAGGTTAAATTACATGTTCAAGGTCATGAAAATTAGTGTTCAATCTGGGATTCAAACTTAGGTCTTGAAATTTCAAGTTCCCTATTCTTTCTACCATGATATAGTAGCAAAATATATATTTTGGGTTCAATGAATAGACACAAATGAGTTCAAGAAAGAATTCGTCTAAAGTTGTTGAAAATGAAGCTAGATCAAAAGATTACATACATGTCTGTTGAAAGGTCAAGATTATGAGGCTAGGAAGTTTGGCTTATTTATTTAAGCATTGTACTCTGAAGATTCTTGTGTAGTGACATTTCTAGACCATGGTCACATTTTATTTGGATATTCTGTGTTATTGGTCTTGCATACAAAGCAGAATCATGAGAAATGAGCAAAATCATTGCCAGTAATTAAGGTAAACATCTCTCCATTTTGCCTATAATCTACAAAGCCATGTGAATCTTATGTGAAAGTGAGTGAAAATATCACAGCATTCAGAGTAACTATTATCTACCTCTGTGACCTTGGGTCCATCCCTGAAACAGTGATTCTGGGTTTCCACATTCTATAAATTTAGGATGGATTTCATGATTTCACAAGTTCCTTCCACAACTAAATCTGTGAGCCTATTGTTATGCATGACACATTAAGAAATTTTCAATCTCCCAAAACCCAATTTCAGCCTTAGCGCAAACTACAACTGAAAATAGTCTTTTTTATAATAAAATATATTTTTCTTTTACACTCAAAAGACATATAAGGAATTCAGAGTTTCCATAAACATCAGTGTGAGTTTTTTGAACAAAGGCTAATAGAACATTCTGCTAAAAATATTCTCTAATACCCAAGGATTTAAAGGATTAAAAGTTATTTAGACTGAACTTGGAATAGAAACAGTAAATCCTGTAATTAAAATGTTTAAAAAAATGTTAAATGAGGGATTCATCTAGTTTTCATGTTCTGTTATTTAATTTCTTTTAGAAGACCTATTCCTACCACAGTAATCCAGAAAACAATTGGTGAAGATTAGCTGTAGCAGAACTTGGCAAAGAATTATCCCTTGTGGAAAAGATTTGTATTTCTGAAGTAACTGAAATGAGACATTGAGCCATTCCAGACAGATAGCCAACTCCATTCAATTATGTCTGGATTCACTGAATGAACTCTAAAACTAAAGAAATAATCACTCAAATTACATATATATTATGTGTGTGCATAAATATATATATGCATATATATGGAGAAAGAGTAAAAGAGAGAACAAAGAGAAAGAGAGAACAAAGAGAGAGAAAGAGAGAACAGAGAGAGAGAGAGAGAACAGAGAGAGAGAGAGAGAGAGAGAGAGAGAGAGAGAGAGATTTTAACATTTATATGGGGCCTGGCTAGCAAAGGAAGATGTAATTTCTGGTTGCCAAATAAATAGAGGAAGAGAGATACCCTTTTATAAATGGAAGTGACTTGGTCAGAATTGATTAAGATAATCAGAGATAGTGAGAAGTCAGTAAAAATGCTGGAATTGACCATTTATTATATAATGTTCAATATCAACTAACTACTGCAATTTCATTTAATACTAAGGCTAGAACTAATATACTGTATTTATACACACACATAAAAATGATATTTCTCCATCACTCTAAAGGCATACATAAATGACCATATATACACATATATGTCTATACATACTTAGAAATAATACATATCTACATATATATGGACATAGACTTGCCCATTTAAGTGCATGTACAGTACTCATATGCATACACTTATATGTATATGCATGTGCAAAATATATATATATATATATATACATATATATATATATACTCATGTCTGTAGGTATATACATTAAACGTATAGAATATAATATGATTCATATATGCGTATATGTTTTTGAATATTTCTCTGAGACTTTTAAAATATGAAATAATGTTCATAGATTAGCTCGAGATCAATAGGTACTATAGTTTTGTGGATAGAAAGCTAGATTTGTCATCAGTAAATTGTTTTGGACACCTACTAGCCATCAGATCCAGGAAGGTCTTTTAAATCTTCTGAATTTCCATTTATATTGCAAGTACATTAGCTAACCTGGGCAAGTCATTTATCCCTATTTCCCTTGCCTTTTTCATCTTTAAAATGAGCTGGAGAAGGAAATGGCAAACCAGTCCAGTGTCTTTGCCAAGAAAATCCCAGAAGGGATCATGAAGTGTCAGACAGAATGGAAATGACTAAACAACAAACTTAGCTAACATTAGAACCTCTGTAAAATGAATATCAGTATTATAGTAATATTATCTCAAATTCATATATCTATGCAAGTAAAAAATCAACGAACAAATTAAAACAAATGCAAAATAATAAAAGTTGGCATTAAGTTCGTTAACAAAGTTGCTACATTTGAACCTCAAAATGGCCCTCTAAGTTGGCCAGTATAACTGTTAGAAATTTTTTTTCATTCTGCCTTCCTTTTTGTCTTGTTCTTCTTGTTCAATAGAACTAGGCAAGAAGACAATTAGGTTTTTGTATGTTGGACTGTGAGTTAAGTTTTATTTACTACATATATTTCTGTTAAGGACAGGTTTGTTTGAGAATTGTTGTTTAACCAGAGTCAGGAATTTTACTTAGCTTGGCGTCATGGAAAATTTCTCAACCTGATTTTTGGATGGAGAACAAAGTTTTGAGGAAAATATCTATGATTTCTCTTCTATTTAATTAAAGAAAGTTTCATTTAGGGGTGAGATTCTCAAAACTGTGAAAATTATTTTTGTTTTGTTTTCTTAAGCCAAATGGCCTTGAACATTTTATTAAACTTTGGTGTTTTAAATTTTGTGTAGGATGTAAATATAATATAATAAATCTCACCAGGTAGTTTTTATTTTTTATAATTTACAGTTTTCTTGTTTTTAAGAAAAAATAGACTATAATTTCTGGCATGATTTATTAGTGAGGTAAAAGGTTTCAATATATTCATTATCTTTCATGGTGATTGAAGGATATTGAACATCTCATGTCCCTTCAACCTATTAACTACTATCGAATTGATTCATTCCTTCTTATTCCACGTTGCTGCTTATGAAGTGAAATGTAATAATGTTTAACTATTGATAATGTCCACAGTATTTTATAAATATGGTAATACAATGTCTTATCTTATATTAGATACAGTATTTATAATACTGTATTTCATGCTTAGATTTATGATGGTTTTTTCCACTTTAAAAAGATTAGCAGAATTATTCACAGTTACCCAATGTATTTCACTGGAGTCTTATTTTTCAGATGTATTCTATATTACTTTTGTATAACGTTATAGTCAGTGAACTCCCATGCTGATGGAAGAGCTTCAGGCTCCTTGGAAAGAACCCTCTGAACTGCACATCGTAACATGGGAGACTTAATTTTTTTTGATGTCTTTCAATTCTGTTTATTATTTACCTTGAAATCACAGGGGCTCTTCTAAGCTATCTCCCTGCAGCCTTTACTGAGGAAATGTGCTAATTGCAACATTTCAAGTGAATTTTTTAGTCTATGAATACTAACTAATGTCTTCCCATTGAAAAGAAATCCTGCTGTTCAGAATTCTCTTTACATTTAGAGAAGATGAAAGCCATTTAGGCTTCAAATGCAAACTAGCAATGTATTCAGTTTAGCTGGCAATCACATTGGTTTCTCTTCTTTCTCTGACGTGTAGAATTGTGCCTCTAAACTTTATTCAACAAACTATCACGTGAACTATTATTTGTTCAGTGGAAGGTGTTCATGGCTATCTGCCATGACAACCTATGGCACCCTTGAAAGGCATACAGAGGTTGTAGCTTCATGCTTGAGACAAAATATAGACATGAAATTACCATCACTGCAAGGTTGTTTTTCTTGTCTATAGCCAAAAGTGATTGATCAAACAAGCCTTGTGCCCTTTGAGATTTGTCCAATTAGATAAATAAAATATATGGCCATTTGTCATATTTACTCCTTTGTCTTGTAAAGACTCAATTGCTTTGAAGGAGCCATAGTTATCCTTCTACACATGGTGAAAATCATAACTGTATTATTATATACCAGTGGTTCCCAAACTTTTTTGGCCTACCTCCCCCTTTCCAGAAAAAAATATTACTTAGGCCCCTGGAAATTATTTTTTTTTAATTTTAATAGCAATTAGTAGGAAAGATAAATGCACCTGTGGCTATCACCACTTTCCTAGATCGCTGCAGCACCTACCAAGGGGCGGTAGTGCCCACTTTGGGAATCACTGTTATATAGAACAAAAAACCAGGCCTACTCACACACTTGTGCACACACACACACACACACACACACACACACACAGTAAGCTAGTATTCTATAAACCCATAGACCTTAGCTTTTGGGATAAGAACTCACTATTTGACAAAAACTGCTTGGAAAATTGGAAAACATTTGAGAAAAATTAGATTTAGATCAGCATCTTTTACCCTGTACCAAGATAAATTCAAAATTGGTAAATGATTTAAATATAATGAGTGGAATCATAAATAAATTAGTTAAACACAGAATAGTATATCTGTCAAATCTGTAGGAAAGGAAGGAATTTAAGACCAAGCAAGAGATAGAGAACACTGTGAAATGTAAAGTAAATTATTTTGATTATATCAAATTAAAAAAATGTTGTGCCAACAAAACCAATGCAACCAAAATTAGAAAGAAAGCAACAAACTGGGAGAACAATTTTATAACCAAACTCTCTGACAAAGGTTTAATTTCCCAAATATATAAGGAACTAAGTCAAATTTACAAATAATCAAGCTATTCCCAATTGAGAAATGGTCAAGGGACCCTATGCAGTTTTCACATGATGAAATCAAAACTATCAATAAGCACATGAAAAAGTGTTCTTAATCCCTCCTGATTAGAGAAATGCAAATTAAAATAACTCTGAGGTACCACCTCATATTTAACAGACTGGCCAATATGGCAGTAAAAGAAAAGTGATAAATGTTGGAGAGGATGTGGCAAAATTGGGACATTAATGCATTGCTGGTGGAGTTGTGAATTGTTCCAACCATTCTGGTGGGCAATTTGGAACTATGTGCTTTAAAAGACTGTCTAGACTTTGACCCAGTCATACCACTTCTGAGTTTATACCCCCAAGGAGATAATAAGGAAAAAGACTTGTAGAAAAATATTTATAACAGTGCTCTTTGTGGTAGCAAAAAACTGGAAAATGAGGGGATGCCCTTTGATTCAGGAATGACTCAATAAATTGTGGTATATTTTAGTGATGGCATATTATTGCACTAAAAGGAATAAAGAATTGGAAGAATTCCATGTGAACTGGAATTATCTCTAGGAACTGATGCAGAGCGAAAGGAGCAGAACCAGGAGAACATTGTTACATGGAGAATGATACATTATGGCACAATCAAATGTAATGGACTTCTGGACTAGCAGCAATGCAATGACCCAGGACAATTCTGAGGGACTTATGAGAAAGAAAACTATCCATATCCAGAGAAAGAACTGTGGAACCAGAAATGCATTAGAAAAACATATAATTGATCACAGAGTGCAATAGGGATGTGATTAGGGTTTTGATGTTAAAAGATCACTCTCCTGCAAATAGGAATAACATGTAATTAGGTTTTGAACAATGATACCTGGATGACCCAGTGGTACTGCTTATTAGCTTTGGGAAGGGAAAGGGAAAAGGAGGAGTACTTGGGGGGGAGAAGAGATCATGAATCATGTAACCATGGAAAAATATTCTAAACTCAAAAGTAAAAAAGAATAATAGCATTGTTTTGGATGATGTGCTTGCTCTGGCCCATTTACTCAGGACCATATCATTGAATCTTTATTTTTTCTCAGGGTGCTAGGCTACCTATGGCATATGTGGAATTCTCTCTATTCTATTTTATTATATGCTAAAGCTATGCCCAGACATGTTCTCCCCATTTGGTAGGGAGCCAGTAACAAGCTTTCCATTCTGCATCAGCCTCTTTTAGCTTTTATGAAAATTTGTTATATATATTTTTAACCCTTGTACTTCGGTGTATTGTCTCATAGGTGGAAGAGTGGTAAGGGTGGGCAATGGGGGTCAAGTGACCTGCCCAGGGTCATACAGCTGGGAAGTGGCTGAGGCCGGGTTTGAACCTAGGACCTCCTGTCTCTAGGCCTGACTCTCACTCCACTGAGCTACCCAGCTGCCCTGTTACATGATTTTTTTAAAAAAAATTAACTCTACATTATATCATGTCTAGCCAATTATGTGTTTAGAAGAATCAAGGTTAGGTAGCATTAATCAGGCAGTTGCAAAAGAGCCTCGGAACTTACCAAAAAGTATTTTATAGAGCTAAAAAAAATAATAAATGTAGTTAGGAAGAACAAAAGGCTAAGAATATTAAAGAAATCAGTGAAAAAATATGAAAAGAGGTAGTTTTGCTGTTGGCACTTAATAGCCAATAAATAGAGAAGTACATCAGTGGAATAGATTATGGATTCAACATGCAGTAGCAAATGACTATTATAATATAGTGTTTAGCAAACCCAAAGATCCAAGCTTTTAGAAGAACTTATTATTATACAAAATTGCTAGGAAAACTGGAAAATAATATTACATAAACTAGGCAGAGATCAACACCTCATGCCATTTACCAAGGTAAAGTCCAAATTGACATATAATTTAGAAATAAAGGATGATGCCATAAAGCAATTAGAGGAGCAAGGAATAGTTTACCTGTTAGATCTATAGATAATAGAAGTTTTTGTGTTCAAATAAGACAGAGAAAATTATGAGATGTAAAATAGATAACCTTGACTACATTAAACTAAAAAAAAATTTGCTATAATAACTTCAAGTTACAAAAAAAGATATGTGGTAGGATTTATTATATTAGATTCATATCCAATTCAAAAGTTAAATCACCAAAGTTTCCATAAAATTTTCAAGGCTATGTGGCAGAAAGAAACATATGATTCTTCACTTTATTTGCTCCATGAATTTTTCTCAAGTGTAAGTAATGTGTGTCTTCTTCACAATATGATGAACATTAAAATATGTATTGTGTGATGACACATGTACAACCTTTATCATATTTCTTACTATCTTGAGGAAGGTAGGGGAATGGGAAAAATTATTTTTAAAAATTGTATTGACATGTACTCTGAAAAAAAATTAGACCCTTACCTTCCATCTTAGAATCAATACCATGTATTAGTTTCAAGAGAGAAGAGTGGTAAAGGCTAGGCAATAGAGGTTAAGTGACTTGTCTAGGGTCACATATCTAGGAAGTGTCTGAGGTCATATTTGAACCCAGGCCCTCCCATCTCTAGGCATGGCTCTGAATCCACTGAACCAACCAGCTGTCCCCTTAAAATAAATTTATAAGTACATCAGGTTTCCCAGTTATGAAGATCATTCTTCATTATAATATTGAGTCAGATGGGCAATGGTTAATAAACATATCTAGACCTTGAATTAGGTCAAAATCTTCTCCTTCCTGAGTTGGTAGTTCCAGGCATTGTTCTTTGGTACCTGTTGATGTGCTCTGTATTCAACCTTCAAACAAACCCAAACTTATGCCTCTGGATGAATCTGTGTGATTGCTGACAGGTATGAAGTATAGTTTTGTAGCTAATTGAACTTTCGTTTTATTTGTTACTCCTTTTGCTTCTTTAGCATTGTGGGGGATAACTGATTTCCTACACATGTTGTTAGGGCTCATCCCATAATGGAAGAAGTACAAGTTTGTAGGCCAACAAATGTGGGAAAGGGAATGCTAAATGAAAGAGATGTTTCTGTTATCACTGCTTTGTTATATGGGCTTCAATCACATTGGCTCCTTGGTGCATTTTCTCAACGCTAGTGATAATGACTAATAATTCCTCAGTGATAATCAGAATATTTCCTCATGTTGCTATACATTTAAAATATAATAATAAATACAAAATACTTTGCAGATCTAAAAGCACTAACATTATTATTATTATTGTTATCTCTGAAAATCAGAAAATCAGAAAAATTATTATGATCTCTGAAAATTTCTTATAGGTTGTTATGATAAAAGGGTTCAGAGTAAATGATTTAAGTAAATGCTATCATAATGTCCTTTGTGGTTTCATTCTCTCTATATATAAAGTTGAAGCTAGCTCTGGAAAATGTAGTGTATTATAGAAATTAGAATTGGAAGGGACCTCAGCAGGCATTTGGTTCATCTCATTCCCAAAGAGAATTGCTCTTATAACATTCTTAAGTATTTGTTCAGATTCTGTTAGAAAACATTTCATTAGGAAAAATAATACCAACTCTACAGGCCACTGATTCTACTTTTGGAAAGTTATAATGTGAGGAAGGTTAACTGACAACAAATTAATTTAGCTTTTTGAATTTTCTCCCTTTGACACCAGTACCGCTCTCTGGGGCCAAATGGAACAAGCTTAATTTTTCTGTATCATCACAGATTTTGAAGACAATCATCTGAGGTTTTTCCAGACTAAAGAGCATCAGTTCTCTAAAGCCAGTCTTGATATGACATGGATTCAAATCCATTCAACATCTTGGTGATCCTGCTTTGGATACTTTCCAGCTTTCCTGTATCCTTCCCAACCAAGTCACATTTATTTTAAAATCATCCAAGTAGTAATAAAGAACATGTAGGTTAGAAACTGAAGGAAGAAAATGTCTTTATATTCATCTACCAACTAGCTAAATTCAATTAGTAGAATCCTTTTAACTGTTTCCTACTGAAAATGAGATCATTGCATTCTAAGTAATAGAAAAAAATCTTTGTTTCCATATAATTAATTTGCATGCCCACTTACCTAAAAGAATTAAATTTTAGAATCAGACTTGTTAAAAGGAGAGCCCTTTAAGTACTTAGACACATCAAATTATATTATAATGCAGGAAATCCATCTTTTCCTCATTTTCATTAGACAGCATAAAAGATCATACTTTCCCAATTTTCTCTCTATCCTATAATTCATAATATGTTTTTTGCATGATCTCCAACTTCATTCTAATGTAAGGGTAATAAGGCACTGATTGCTTCCAAACAAATATATGTGATAATCAGCTGCCTCCTACCTGTGAAGGCAAATTATATGACTTAAATATTTCCTCCCAATGACAAGGGGAAAATTTGAAATAAGAAGTCATCATCAACCTAGACATGCGGTTTTTAAAAAGAGAATGTTAACCTATCCTTGGACTATATGAAAAATTGTAGTCATTTTTTTTAATTTTTTAAACCCTAATATCTTTTGTATATATCCTTCTATATTAATTTTATTTGTTACAGGGCTAGGCAATGGGGGTTAAGTGACTTACCCAGGGTCACACAGCTAGGAAGTGTCTGAGGCCTGATTTCAACCCTGGATCTCCTGTCTCTAGGCCTGGCTCTCAATCCACTGAGCCATCCAGCTGCCCCCTGTAGTCATTTTTTTGGAAAGTTTTTATTGGCCTTTTGGTTTGTTCAGCCAGTAGGGAAAAGAAAAACAATCCTACTTTAAAGAAAATTATTTGAAATAGTTTACAGTGAAAACTTTCACTTAGTTTTTTTATTATTATTGTTTAATCTTATTAAAGTATTTGTTATCTTAAAATAACAAATGTTAAAGGAAGATACTTTTGTTGAGCCCTAAAAATCTTAGTACAATTTTAATATTAATAGCTTTAATAAATTTAAAACTACTCCCTGTATAACATATATACACCCTTATTCTTTCTTATACATTGTTATTTTATGGACAATAGATCTGAGAGTTATAAATTCAAGTCTAAGAAATGCTCTTTTTTTGGAAAGTTTGGAAGTTTGGAAAGTTCCTCCATTGAGCAAATCTGTAACTCACCTGGAGCAGTGTAAGGTAAAAGGACTTGGCTAGAGCCACACAGTGTCAGACAAGGGTTTGTACATTTTTCTTCTTGACTCTCAAACTATCAAGGCAAAATCTAAACATTCTGGTTCTTAAATATGAATATAAAAGTGACAAGCACTTTTTGGTTAGGTTCTTATTTGTAATGGTCATTGAAACTGTGATAGGGTTATTATCATGGATCCTTGCAAATGATCATTGAGAAAAGGCATGCATTGAAACTGCTCCTAATAGGTGCCTGTAATGTCACAGTTATTGTCTGTGGATGCTTGATGTTTACCAATAGAATGTTTTCAATTACACAAGCAGCTGGTTGCTTTCTGGCCCTGTTCTCTAAGTGACACGAATCTTGATGGGGGAGAATTATTGTAAATAGATAAACTACCTCCATTTTTTAAAGTTCACTTTAGGAAGGTTAGTCTTGAGTGGTTGTATTAAATTCTATGCAATTGTCGTAAAAAATAAGCTTACTCTGGCTTGTCTGATAACCCAGTGTGCTCTCAGGCATAAAATTATAAAGTTCAAGGATGATTTTAGGAATTGAAAAGTGTGTGTGAGCTGAGATGAAACTCTATAGACGTTAATGTGCTTATGTAACTCTGAGGAAGTGATTGCGTAGAGTGCTTCCGAATATCTCTTATTTGAATCCAGTACAAGAGTTGGCCCCAGGAATATCTCCTCCTTCCTGATTGCCCCTGCTACGTTCTTTCTCTTTATCCTCCCATCAAGCCCTGCCTCTGATTTCCCACTGCACATTTCACTCCATCACAGAGCCAGTACAGTGACAGTCTATGACAGGAGGAGCTATCATTTGAGGACTAAATAAAAGCTCTCTTTCATAGAGTACTTTTAGATTTCTAGTTCTGGTTCTTTCACCTCCTTAAATGACATTAGCAGTTTAAAGTTATTAGATTTTTTTCCAGGGGGGGCAATACCCAATCCTGTAAATCGCATGCCCCAACCAATGATTTCCATTACAAGCTCAATTAATTTTCAGCAAAGGTGTTTGCTCAAATGGCATGGTAGGACCACTAGTTAAAAATAATCTTCTTATTATAGATCACAGTCTCCTATCAATATAGAGAGTATCTGTGGGGGAGGAGAGTCACAAACTTCAAGAACAATAATAGTATGGCACTCATGTAGGAAACTCTTGAGGCAAAGGAAAGTACAACATCAGAGCTGCAGAGCTCCAGCATCTCTTCTTGTTCCATAACTGTAGGGCCACCATTTTTTTCTTTCTCCAATTTCACAGAGTTTACCGATCTGGCCTAGGCAAGAGGCTATATCGCTGTGATATGTTGTTCTTCTCTTGGATTCACTCTTCTACTAAGCTGCCCTGGACCCTCAGTGGCAGTTATAGTCTCCATCACTTCCTGCTTCAGCATTAGCTGCTACCCTCAGTTAGGTGAGTCCAAAAGGATAAAAACCTTTAGTCTAAGTTGATAGAATCTTAACAGAAGTTTAGTTCCCTCTCCTGAATCCTATTTTCCCCCAGAGCCCCCCATTGAACTAAAACTAGCAGGTGACCGTGAAAAGAAGTGAACATTCTCCCTTTTATTCCCCTCTCTTTTCTAATTCTTTGGAAAGCAAATGAAAGTGCAAAAGATAGACTCTTTAGAGTTTGTTTTGTTTTGTTTTGTTTTTCCCCAAAACATCCTTCCTAGTTCAGGGCTGGGTCTCCTCAGTGAGAGACCTCAGTTTAACATATTGTGACCATCTAGTACATCTGCCAAAGGCTTCATCTCTCAAGATTATTTTCATTTGATTCTTAATCATCAAACAGCTTTGTAGTTTAGGGCTCCACCGTTTTATTTTTTAAACCTTAAGTTTTTCCTACTGATCTTAAGCAAATGAACATGTGGAAAATGAGGTACTGAGATAGTCTGCTTCATGGGGTCAAATCCTTTGTCTCATATGCAAATCAGATATTCTAGGTCCCACACTGTGTCTGTTTTATAAACTTGCCACAGTCTGAAAATATCAGACACTTTCATATACATTATCTCAAGCAGATCCTCAAGCAATCCCATGAAGTGGATGTTATAATTATTATTCCTGTTTTACAATTAGGGAAACTGAGACTTAAGTGGTGTAAGATATTGGTTCATACCTCATTTCTGCCTGACTGCTTTCCAGTTTTCCTAACTCAAACTCTGAATCCTTGCTTTTCTCAAACACAAGGTTATAATCTTTTATTACTGTTTGTTGTATATATATTCTATTCCCCTGATATACTTTTCTGTTTCTTATCCAGACCAGGTAGTTTTCATAATTATGATAATTATTACTTTGTTATACATTTTAAAGTCTTATACTGCTATACCTCTTTCCTTTTTATTTTTTCATTAATTATCTAGATAAAAAGGGAGATCTCATAAGCAAGTTCAAAGAGCAGAGAACATATTATTAGATTTATGGATATGAAAAGAATTTATGAATAAACAGATAAAAAGCAGTGTGAGGTATTAATTGGATATTTTGATTACATTAAATTAAAAATATAAATATATATAAGTAATACTAATGTAATAAAGATCAGAAGGATAGTATAAAATCAGGGTCAGGGTTTATATTATAGACAGTTTCTCAAATAAAGTTATCATATCTAAAATATATTAATGTATAAGAATGTAAGCCATTCCCCAACTGACAATGTTGAAAAGTTATAAAGAGTTTTTGGGTGAAGATATCAAATATATATATATATAACAATATAAAATACTCTAAATCATTATTGATTAGAGAAATGCAAATCAAAACAACTCTGAGATGTCATCTCACACCTATAAGATAGGCAAAAATAATAAAAAGACAAAATCACAGATGCTGTAGGGGAGGTAGAAGAGCAGAGAACCTGATGAACTGCTGGTGGAGCTGTGAACTCCAACCATTTTGGAAAACAGTCTGGAATTATGCCAAATAGTTATAAAACTGTGTATAACCTTTGACTCAACAATAGCAATATTAGTTTATTTCTTAAAATAATCAGGGAAAAAGGAAAAGAACCTATACATTCTAAAATATTTATAATAGCCCTCTTCATGAGTGCAAGAAACTGAAAATTGAGATGATGCCCAATCAGTTAGGTAATGTCTAAAGAAAATTTTGGCATATAAATGATTGTGATGGAATACTACTATGTCCTAAAAATGATGAGCAATTTAGTTAATTAAAAAACAAACCAACAGAGAAAGACCTACATGAAATTATGAAAAACAAAAGTAGTAGAACCAAGAGATTACTATATACAAAATAAAAAGAAATAGTTTGAAGAATAACTTGTTTAAGTCTACCTTCAAAGAAAGAAATTATAAAGAAAACCAAGTAACATATAATTTTATGTGTATATATATATATATATATGTGTGTGTGTGTGTATGTATGTATATATATATATGTATATATATATATATACATATATTGTCAAATGATGCTTTCTCTAGTATGGAAAGGGATGGAGGGAGGAAGATACTTTGAATTTTAATGTAACATTAATTAATAAAAAAAAGAAAGAGGCACCATTTGAACTTAATTCTTCTTGATATCAAATCGTCACTAGTCACTAGATCCTGCCTGTAGCCACTGGATCATGATAATGAGGAGGGAGACATCAAAGGAGAAGATGGTGCATCACTACCAGGGCTCCTTCTTAGTCTCCCACTACTCCTACTAATCTCTTGAAAAGCAATTTATTAAGAAGACTGAAGACAACTAAATAAATAATAAAGAAAGGCTGGTGTGAAGGAAGAAAAATTAGGTGGAATGCAGGGAAGAATTTCAGGAATATATTCCCAGGGTTTCAAAGACTGAGGAACAGAATAAAAGCTTCGCAACCCACTAATATTTCCAAGGCCCCAGATGAGTCACCTCTATTCCCAAGTTCTTTTTTCATTTGAAAAGAGGAAATAGACTGAAGAGAGAAACAGGCTTTGCTGAAACTTTGGCCTCAGTACTGCTACAAGTTTCTCACCTCAAAGAAATTCAGGAATATGCACTTTTGCTTGAAACACAGATGCCTTTAGTATACTTTTTTCTGTAAGTTTTGTCCTCTTAATTTGATTGAAAAAAAAATTTGAGGACAGGGGTTTTGTCTTGTTCATCAATATATTCCCTATGTCAACTACCAGAGTCCCTGTCTCAATAGACATTGGAATTCATATTTAACTCACCACCTCCCTCCCCAAATAGTACACATACATCAAATACCTATGATGAGAAAGGTACATTCTGCCCTCAAAGAGCTTATATTATGCCAGGGAAAGATAGGAGATACATAAGTACACAGGCTAATAAATGAAAGAGAGTTTGAAAGAGAGATCAGTTTTTGTACTACTGTGCTAAAGTTTCCAAAGGCATAATAAGATCATAGTCTTGTAAATTAAGAGCTCATATAACACATCCTCTCTCATTTTAAGAGAAAAAAAATCATTTTAAGTGGAAAAACTTAGGTCCAGATTGGTTGAAAGACTTGCTAAAAATCACACTGGTAGTAAGGGACAGGTAGAAGATTTGAACCAGAGTATTCTATTTCCAAAGCCAATGTAATAAACAATACTAGGTCTGACTTGTCAACTTCTCTGGATAAGAGATAAAAAGGCATTTATTCCATGTTATATCTGATAGGGAAACAAACATAGCACAATCCAATTGGTCCATAGAATGCTACCTTGATTTTCCATAACTTTATATATAACTTTCAAATGAATTTATACTAGCCCTTTGAACCTTCCCCAAGTATCTAGGTAAAATCAAGTTACATAGCTTTCGGCTTTTTTTTTTCTTTCTTGCTTATTCTAATCCAGATCAATGACCTGAATACTATAGTTTGACAAACACTAATCTGAATAGATGCACTGAACAGACAATGATGAAATATGCTGGCTACTTCAATTAGTGTTGTTGGCTAACACATAAAGTAGAGGAATATTAAACATACAAGACAATTACTTCATTCTTGTTTTCATTTTGCCTGAGTAGGTATCACTATACTTTGTTGTTTTCTACTCGAATCAAGACAGGAAGATAAAAGAGAGTGGTCTTTGTTATGTCTCTTAAGGAAAGAGCTAAGCATATTACTTCCTTGAAAAATATTTATCTGTAATGAAAACTTAAGAGACACAAAACAAAAAGAACATTTTTATATAACTTGTCAATAAAAAACTGCTTTTTCCATTATGGACAGCTTGCTTTTCATGATTAATGAAAGTTCAGATAGTGCCAAATTCAATTTAGTGCTAATTATAAAATGTCAGGTAAAATTTACTGTGATACAAAATTCATTTCATGCCACATGTGTATTAGAAGGGGAAAATTCATGACTGCATCAGTCTGCACTTGTCTATTACCATGTTTGAATGTGATGTACTTACTTCATATCATAATAGCAACCATTGTGTTATTTTTCACTTAATTAATTTATTTATTGTGGTGCCCTTAAAAAAGTGAACAAAGAGGAATACTCCAGATGGAAAGACTACCAATGCAATCTACGGTAAATACACTAATCTATTAGTTATTTTGAATGTAGTAAATCAGACATCCTAGAAAAGGATGCCTTCCTTAGAATGATATTTCGAACAAAGAAAAAGAAAATCTTAACTTGGATTAGGTTTTTAAGGATCCTTGACACTTTTATTGGTAAGCAATGCAGAAAGAAATTTTAGATTACAAAGTTTGTCAGTTTCAAAATCCTTGATCTCTGAGAGGCTTCAACCACTGACTGCTTCCAGTTTTCTCTTTTCATTCCAAAAAGAAGGAATAGGTAATAAGAAGCACTTTTGAATCAATTTACACATTATTTTCTATCTTTCTTCCTTCCATTTTTCCTTCCTTCCTACCTTCCTTCCTTTTATCTCTCTCTGATTCTCTCCATCCTTTCCTTCTTTCTCACATTGTTCTTTCTTATGTAATTTTAATGCTTTTCTAGTAGTTTGTGGGGTATTGAGGGCCCTCTGAGTCCAAATATAATTCTTCCTTTTCATAACTCTTGATTAAAAAGAAGTCATTTTCTATTATTTGAGTTAGTCGAGGGGTAGTACCTCGCTACTTGAGAATCAGACCTGGAGAGAGGAGGACCTGGATTCAAATTTGGCCTCAAACACTTACTAGTTTTGTGACACTGGACAAGACACTTAACCTATAATTAACTTATACCACTTTTCTGCCTTGGAACCAATACACAGGCCTGATTCTGAGATGAAAGGTAAGATTTTTTTAAGTCATCAAATAATTATGTTATGATTTAGCAGAATTTCTTTTTTTATTTCTCTACCTCACTTTTTTAAAATTTTAAACATTTATTAATATTCATTTTTAACATGGTTACATGATTCATGCTCCTACTTTCCCCTTCACGCCCCCCATTCCCCCCACCCATGGCCAACACACATTTCCACTGGTTTTATCATGTGTCCTTGATCAAGACCTATTTCCAAATTGTTGGTAGTTGCATTGGTGTGGTAGTTTCGAGTCCACATCCTCAATCATGTCCACCCCGACCCATGTGTTCAAGCAGCTGTTTTTCTTCTGTGTTTCCTCTCCTGCAGTCCTTCCTCTGAATGTGGGTAGCATTCTTTACCATAAATTCCTCAGAGCTGTCCTGTGTCATTGTATTGCTGCTGGTACAGAAGTCCATTACTACGATTTTACCATAGTATATCAGTCTCTGTGTACAATGTTCTTCTGGCTCTGCTCCTTTAGCTCTGCATCTGTTCCTGGAGGTCTTTTCAGTTCACCTGGAACTTCTCCAGTTTGTTATTCCTTTTAGCACAATAGTATTCCATCACCAGCATATACCACAATTTGTTCAGCCATTCCTCAATTGAAGGACATACCCTCCTTTTCCAGTTTTTTTTTTTTTTGCCACCACAAAAAGCGCAGCTATAAATATTTTCGTACAAGTCTGTTTATCTATGATCTCTTTGGGGTACAAACCCAACAATGGTATAGCTGGATCAAAGGGCAGGCAGTCTTTTATAGCCCTTTGAGTATAGTTCCAAATTGCCAGCCAGAATGGTTGGATCAGTTCACAACTCAACCAGTAATGCATTAATGTCCCAGTTTTGCCACATCCCCTCCAACATTCATTACTCTCCCCTTTTTTCATTTTAGCCAATCTGCTAAGTGTGAGGTGATACCTCAGAGTTGTTTTGATTTGCATTTCTCTAATTATTAGAGATTTAGAGGACTTTCTCATTTGCTTATTGATACTCTTGATTTCTTTACCTGAGAATTGCTTATTCATGTCTCTTGCCCATTTATCAATTGGGGAATGGCTTGATTTTTTATACAATTGATTTAACTCCTTATATATTTGAGTAATTAGACCCCTGTCAGAGTTTTTTGTTATAAAGATTTTTTCCCAATTTGTTGTTTCCCTTCTGATTTTGACTACATTGTTTTTGTTTGTACAAAAGCTTTTTAGCTTAATATAATCAAAACCATTTAATTTACATTTTGTAATATTCTCTAACTCTTGCTTGGTTTTAAATTCTTTCCTTTCCCAAAGATCTGACAAGTATACTATTCTGTGTTCACTTAATTTATTTATAGTTTCCCTCTTTATATTCAAGTCATTCACCCATTCTGAATTTATCTTGGTGTAGGGTGTGAGATGTTGATCTAAACCTAATCTCTCCCATATTGTTTTCCAAATTTCTCAGCAGTTTTTGTCAAATAGTGGATTCATGTCCCAAAAGTTGGGCTCTTTGGGTTAATCATACACTGTCTTGCTGATGTCATTTACCCCAAGTCTATTCCACTGATCCTCCCTTCTATTTCTTAGCCAGTGCCATATTGTTTTAATGACTACTGCTTTATAGTATAGTTTAATATCTGGTACTGTTAGGCCCCCTTCCTTCACATTTTTTTCATTATTTCCCTTGATATTCTTGATCTTTTGTTATTCCAAATGATCTACCTCACTTTTTAAAAGTAAGTTAATATTATAACAATAGCAAGGAAAACTAAGAAAAGTTTGTTTTTTTAAACCTATGATTTAGCAACCAGAAACAGTGAAACTTCTTCAAATAATGCAGTTGAGGTAAATGCCTTAAATGTGAGTTGAGGGGAAATCAATGTACTGTGATAAGTTCATTGAAGAAATCCTATAAAATCCTAAAGCACATAGTGAAAAGAAGAATTTAAATTGATTCTTTATTCAAACATATTCTGAATTCACAATGAAGATCAAAAAGGAAAGCAATGAACAGAGAATTGATTGTCAGAGTAAGTTTTAGAGGTCACCATAGAGTTTCATTTTAATGAACCAGAAGGAGGTTGAGAAAATAATGTGATAGTGAAGAATCATATTGAGAGGAGGAAATCTATTTTCATAGTGATTGCCATTTATCTGGCTTGACATTAAAAAAGCAACACTCATAAAATCAGAAATTAATAATGAAAATCTCAAATATATCAATTTAGTCCTGGCTAACAAATCTACATTTTCATCAGATATCATGTCATCTTATGGTACTACCTTGCTAACTAGACATTTAAGGGCATACTGAGTTTTTAAATGCTATATCAGTTGATGTTTAGAAAATGAAGATTAAATTATATAGGTGAGTGATTTTCAGTAATCCTCTCATTCAAAAGTGAGTACAGGCTGCATAAAGATAGATGATTCCATACCAATGATAGCCATGTTAAATGCTATTTTAAAAAATCTGTTCATTTTCTTAATGAATCTGACAGATTTTCACAATTAGCAAGTGAATTCAAATGAAGAGTGGATTTATTGTTCAAATATGTCTTATAGAGGGAAAGAAGTGGACAAACTAGGTGGGAGTCCAAAATCTACATAACTTTGTATAGATATAAAGCTAAGAATGCATGTTGCAATTTAAAATTTTTAAATGTTTAGTTTAAAAAATAACCCCATTCTTAACTCCCACACCATATAAAAACAGGTAGTTGGGTTGTTTGAAGGGACACTGAATAATAGAATAATTAAAATCAGATGACAAAAGAGATGAAATCATAAAGAATGCTTTTTAATCAAGTGCATAAAAGCTACCTCATTGAAAGTTGGTTGAAGGGAGAGACCATTACAACATCATTGATTCCCTTCTTTAAATAGCAATTATTGACATCACTTATTTTTTTAGGAGCTTCAAGCTTTCTTGATGTTGTTAAAATTCTCTATAGAAATGAATGGTTCCTTTTTAATATCTGGTTTTACAAGTTGACTTATAAAGAGAAGAGTTCAGCCTCTTTAACAATCAGAAGGGGATCATGTTTCCCCTTCTTGAACTGTCATGATTTCAGTATCTTTTAGTTTAATCATTATTTATAAACAAGTCTCCTGTTGGAATTGTGCTAGCTTCGTAACAAGAACACTAATAATAAAAATCACTTTGTGAAAACTGTTTTAAAGTTTGCAAAGCACTTTCCTCCAACAACCTTCTGAAATGAGTAACACAAATATTATTATGCCCATTTCATAGCTGAGGGAGTTGAGGCTCTGAGAAATAAAATGATTGGCCCATAGGCACCCAGTTATTCTCTTAGGCAGTATTCAATACAGGTCTCCTGACTCTCACTATTGCTCTAGAAAGGTACTGGACTCATAGTCAGAAGACCTGGATTCGAATACTGCCTGAGATCAAAGCTGTCGTTTAGTCATTTCAGTCATAGCCAATAGTTTCTGACCTCCATTTTCTTTGCAAAGATAATGTAGTGGTTTGTGATTTTCTTCTCCAGATCATTTACCAGACGAGGAACTGAAGCAAAAAGAATTAAGCAACTTGCTCAGAGTCAGAGCTAAAAATCAAGGAGATTATTGCCTAGAAACAGTTCAGATATAAAATTCTGTGCTGTCCTGAATTACTCTTTTGATTAGCTATTGTGTCCATCCTCTCTATTCCAAACTGATTTATTAGTAAAATGAACACTTAAAATAAATCATTTCTGCAAAGAATGTTGTTTGAAGTATGTCTAAGTTAGTGATTTAGGGGACTAGTCTTTGTTATGGCATGAAAGGAAACTAAAATTTTATTTTTCCATTGAATATAGTTTTCTACTAAGAATTTTTTTTACTTGTGAGTTAGAGAAAAGATAAATAAAATCAGTACAGGTGGAGATATAGGATTTTACAAAAGGGCTACTGGATAAATGTACATAAATAGATATTAAGGTGTCTGAGGGTCTAATAGAATAGGCAAGACAATAATAGACTTGTTATGTTGGGGGAAAGAGCTGGTGTAAGTTTCCAGGGATTTACTTGAGAAGGAGAAGTTAAAAGCTTTGTGAGGAAACCTAAATTCAAATTTGGCTGCATATGCTCATCAGGTGTGACCCTGATCATGTTTCTTAATCCCTCTCAGCTTTAGTCTCCTCATCTATAAAATGTGGATAATAATTGCATCTATCTATCCCATGGTCTTATGAAGATCAAATGAGATAACATTGCAATGCTTTGCAAATATTACCATATGTCATCAACTTTAATTATTATGATTATCTTATGTGTCAATTGATTTTTTGTTCTCTGATAATAACCTTATAAATTTTGTACCTAATAATATTTTAGCATATTTTTGGCATATTTCCTCAAAATATGTTTATGATACCTCACTATTTTAGGGCAAGAACATGATTATAAGAGTCCATTCCTATTCTATACTTCATTGGAGCTAACATATACATTGATTGTACTCTCTGTCAAAGGACATTGAAAGGTCTAAATAGATTAAAATTTTTAAAATGTAGTGGTTCATATTTTGTGCTATGATCAATGGAATATTTTACTGAGTAAATTTCCAACTAGAAGAATGAACTAAATTTTCTTAGAAACAGCTATTTCACTAAGTTCTTCCCTCTGGCCAAGCTTAATGAGAATACATCTGAGTGAGAAGAAGAGAAGAAGGCATTGTTTTTGTTGATCTGTTGCCCAGGAAACATAGTTAATATATGCCATAGGATTAGCTTTAAAGCTTTCTTTGGAAGGAGTAATTCTCCATCAGTCCTATATTCTGGTAAGACTTTCACTTATTAACATATAATGACTTGAATTTCTTTTTTTTACCAATGGGAATATATTGATGATATTCATAAACATTCCCTACAAAAAATAGCTAAAATGTTCATCTATTTGCATATATTACACAAGTCCATCTTCATGAAGCAATGGATTTTCTGTATGTGGTGACAGGGGATGGAAGATTTTGTTGTATGCAAGCAACATTATCTAGCTACAATTTTGCTTATATGAGTCATATCAGAAAGAAAAAAAAATTGCATCATGTTCTTTGTTAAGGTGCATCTTAATTCTGCATATATAACCGGACTATAACACTCTGTAAGACATTTCCATGGTTCTGTAATGAACAACCAAGTAAAGAATTGTAAACTGAATACGAGGAACATCAAAGGCAGATAGAAAGATATATAGATATACAGAATGAATATCGGATTATGAATTTAAAGTTATAAGGGACATTGCAAGTCATCTAGTCCAATTCCATTTTCATTATGGGGAAACAAGGACTGAGAGAAGTTACTTTCCTATAGTCAGACATATTTAATAGCAAAGTAGACTTAAAATCTAAGTCCATTCATTTATGGTCACTTCACACTTTTGGTTGACTCAGAGATTGCTGTTCTTAGCCTCTGATCTAGTCCAGCTCCCTCTATATTCTGTCTTTGCCCCAGGATCTTCTCCAGAGCTCAGGAAGCCTTTCTCTAATCTAATAATCTAATATCCAATTCTGACTCTCCTAAATTGTACTTTCACCTGCTTCTACCTGCTCTTGAGTCTTGTTTCTCAGCCTTAAATCACACAACAGTATTATGTGTTATGGAGCTGGACTTCAAGAGTAGGCTGTGAACATTTTAATTGCATTTTTCAATACATTTCTCTCCAACCACTCGAACTCTCTATCCAGACTAATTCCTCAATTGTTTGCATGTTCCCATCCTGGGATACTTGTTTCTTTGGAGTCGGTTTAATGCTTGCTCCATTGTTAAAATTTCTTTCTTCTTTGGCCTTTTTCATTCTCATTTCCTTCATCTTCTGGTGTTCAATTAGACTATGTTTCCTCCTTATGATACTGTATTTCTGTTCACCCTTTCCATCACTGGTTACACTTTCATTCATATCTCATTACTCATTGGAGGTGGGGTGGAGAGTCAGCTCCCGTATCTTGTACCTCATTGCCATTACCACATTCTTCCTCAGCCAGGAAGGCTACTCAAAATCCTTCCCTCATTCACCTTTAACATAATCTCTATCTATAACCCAATCAGATTTGAACCTAGAACCTCCCATCTCTAGGCCTAGTTCTCAATACACTGAGGGCAGCTGGGTGGCTCAGTGGAT
>NC_058135.1:169669770-169684479 GCF_016433145.1 Gracilinanus agilis | reverse complement strand
TGGTCTCCTTGCCTTAAGTCAATTCCCATCCCAGTCTACCCACTACTAAGCTATCAGTAATCTTAAAGTACAAATCTTACCCTATTCATTAAGCTGTAGTGTCTCCCTATTACATCTAAAGTAAAAGATAAAACTAAAATTTTGTAAACAAACAATAATAATGAAAAGTTTGAAAAAATATGTTTGTACCTCTTTGTTTCATAAGGCATTTTAGCACCCTTCACAATCTGGTCTCTGACTCTTTTTTCAGTCTTTTTTAACATTTCAGTCCCTTCTACACAGCCACATAGGCCTTTTCACATTCAGCTGTATAAGCCTTGTTGTTTTTCTTCCTCCATAATAATTCTGTCTCCAAAATATGCTTTTTCATTGGGTGTCACCTTTCCATGACTGCTCTCCTCACCTCTGCCTCTTTAATTTTTTCAAGTCTTAGTTCACATCCTTCCTTTTTTTCCTAGTCTACTCTCTCTTGTTTCCCTCTCTCCCTCCCCTACCAATGGTATTACTGCCTTCCTGCTGAGATTTCCTCTGAATTATATTCTCTTTTGTATGTATGTGTTTGTTTACATGTTATCTCCCCCAACAAAAGATGAAGTCTTAGAAACAAGGGTCTTGCTTTTTGTTTTCTTATTTCTTTAGTCCTTAATATGTAGAAAACATATAATAAAAACTCATTGACAGAGTTCATGTATAGAAGTCTTTCCTTAGTACCAATTGTAATCCTGAGTCTCTGACCTCCACATGAAGTAGCAACATCTTATAAAATAGAATACTGTCCAACTGTAGTTGTTTGAACTGCCATGATTTCTTTCTTTCATTCTTTTCATTATTTTTTCCTTCCTATCTTTCTTTGTTCCTTCCTTTTTCTTCTTTCTTTCCTTCCTTCCTTCTTTTCTTTCTTCCTTCCTCCCTTCCTTCCTTCCTTCTTTCTTTCTTTCTTATTCTGGAGTTGTCATGAAACTTGGTTCACTACAAATGATGAAGATTTAATGCAAGAATTGGGATTATGGAGATGGAATGGGCACTTAATAAATGTCTCTTGACTGATGATATTAATTTTCTCTGGACTTCAGCTGTATAAATTTTTTTCTTTGTGTAAGTCTGTTATATGATTCCTTCCTTCCTTTCTGTTTTCTTTCTTTCTTTCTTTCTTTCTTTTTTTCTTTCTTTCTTTCTTTCTTTCTTTCTTTCTTTCTTTCTTTCTTTCTTTCTTTCTTATTCATGAGTTGTCAGGGTTATTTCATATTGTTCCAATTTTGCATTTGAAATATAACAGAAAAAAGTCATGTTCAAAGTTTACTTACATAGCAGATTAGTAACTACCAAGATTATACTTTCATTGTAGCCTCTCTGCAGTGTGTCATCAAGTGTGGGAGTTTTGACATACCGCTTTCAGATATCCTTATAAGAAGCAATCCTTCAAAAATATATTCATTCTTTATGGCACCCACACATAAAATGGTTGATGACTATTGTTACAGGAAATTAAATATAAAATTCTTTTCAGAATGTTTTTTATTTTGTTTTTCAGAGCTTGATAGATTTAAAGATAAAATGGACTGTAAAGACCAGTCTGCCTACTCTTTTGCCCTACAACACTACCACCACCACTTTTTCCACATGAAGAAACTAAAAGGAAGGAATTTAAGTACTTTACCAAAGTCACTCAAGTAGTGTGAGAGGCCCTGTTAGAACCCAGGTCTTCTGGCTGCAGACCAATAATATTTTATACTGTCATCCCAACCCCTATAAATTTGAATATTGAGTGATTATTTTTTTCAAAAAGAGATTTCCCACATAGTGAATCAAGATTCATGAATTTATTTCAGATGGAATGCGTGTGAACTCTAGTTGAGGTATTTCCCATGGGTTTTAAATTCCTGGATTATAAGTAGTGAAAAAACACACACTGAATATATCCATACTGAAAAAACATCAAGGAATATAACTCTTTTATCAGATATTATTTAGCTGATAAAAAGTAGAAACCTTCGACTCTTCTTGATTCTATAAAAGTTAGCATAGCCCTATGTACATGTTGAGGTAAAATCATTCTGTGCCTCCATTTAGTATAACATTGTAAAAGATTATTGTGAATTCCAGCTCTCTTGCATTAATGCCAACATATATTATATAGAGCCAAGAAAGAATTGTTGAGACCTATACACTAATCTCTGATTAAGGAGCTTTTTGAGAATGTATAAATTGTTCTAATACTTGAAACATATATATTAATGATGAAGTAGGCATATAAATACTTGTTGACATTTATTGCATTAACTTTTTTCCATATTAATAAGGTCTGAGTTTTTTTTTCATATTTTTGCTGTCTTTCCTCATATTCATCCACTATTTTGTGAATCAGGTGTTCAATGCCTCTAAAACTGTGTGGCTTCCAGCAATATTTCTTCTATATGTTTGCTTTAATCCAGGTGATTTTTCCATCTTTATTGTTTTTAGAACCATTTTGTCTTCTCTTTGAACCTTTGGTTTCATCATCAATAACTTGTTCAAACAAATCAGAATAAAATAGTTTTAAAGAATCCCTTAATTTTTTCATTAATTTTTCTTCTAGTATTCTATTCAATTTTATCACAATTCAAAAGGTTTCTGAATTAATTTAACATAAACAACATTATTTCTTTCTTAGATATTAAAATGTAATCAGATTTAATTCTATATCATATTATTCAATATTCTCCATGTCCAGGTCCTTTGGGTTTATTTCTTAAATAAAGTACTCAAAATGTATCAGAATATAGCCTAAATGTCATTGACCTCTCTAAATCTATTATTCTGGTTCTTATTCGGAGCATTAGATAATAGAACATTTTGATTTGATGACTTCATTCAGTTCTTTGGAGAATTTATGTGCCCCTACATATTCATCAATATGTGTTGTTTTATGTGCTGCAAACAGTTCTTGCTTAATGTACGTAAATCATTCTGCAGGCCTCTTCATAAAGCCACTTTAAATAATGTGAATTTGCCCCTACCCACTCACTTCACTTTTCCTATATAACAAAAGCATACACAAAATAAAACCTTTATGCAAGTGATAAAATGTACAAAAGTGCACTCATATTCAATATAATACTATGCAAATAAAGAGTTGTGACATGAACTGTAAATTAATGATAAAATACGCACATTAATATACAGCAAAGTTAACAAGTACCATCTTTGTTCCCTCTTCCCAATTCACTGCACCTGGCCTTCATCACTGATGCTTAACTGTACACTTTCTTTTGTTAATGAAGCTATCAAGAAAGATTTGGACTGTGGCTCTCTTCCCTATCCACATTTGTACCTAATGATAACAAGCAGTGTTACCCTCAACTAGTCTTTGAACTTTTAAAAATCTTGAAAAATTTGCATCTATCTTTTCAATACAAGAAAAAGTTTCATTCAGATGATAAAATGCTTCTGAGAACTGTTTTATTATGAACCTTTTTGGTTTTACAAAGGGTTCCAAAGCTTTATTTCCTTTGTCTACAATCTTTTCAGCCAGCAACTCAGATCTTCATTCTATGGTTCTTTTCCATGAAACTCAATAAATTCCTCCAGACCATTCTTATCTACTTCTGGCTCTAATTCTTTTTTTAATTTTGTACTTTTGTTACTCATTTCTAGGGAGGTCCATATTTGTCAAAGTCATGAAAATCAAGAAGATACTGCATCCAGCCTTTTCTCTAAACTTTCCTAACACATGTTTCTGTTACATTTGCCCCCGCCTTAGCAATATTCTGAATCTTATGGCAAATATTGATGGACTTCTAGGAATCTCTCATTGTCCAGTCCTTATCTGTATCCAAAGCTGCAATCTCACAGGCAAATATAGTGAGTACATATTGTACCTTGAAATTTGCAGCCACTCCCTGAGCCACAGATTGCAATAATGAGGTAGTGATAGGGGGAAAGTACATGACTTTTGCATTTTTATTAAAAGCATCCATATGGGTCCCGTGATCTGGAACATTATATAAAATAAGAAGAATATTTAAAAGAATGCCGTTATCATTACAAAACTTCTTCACTTTGGGAATGAAGCAGTATATAAAGCAGTGATCAAATATGAAAAGGGTTATCCATGCCTTAAAGTTAGTGAAATAAAACACCATTTGTGTTGCCTGTAAGAAACAAAAAAAAATCTCTGGGCCATAATTCTAAGGTGAAACCAACTTTATTTGTGGACAAATAGTCAGTGGTCTCATCCCACCCAGTCTGTGATGAAAGACACAGTTTTTTAATAGGTTTTTGGCAATTAATACAAATAATTAATTAACAAAACCCACATATTCAAAATATGTTACCTAGTAATTTATAAATTCTAGTACAAGTTCCAAGCATTTTATTGATCTTATAACTAATACCATCTGACAATAATTCTTCAGAAGAGATATAAAGATAAATAAATAATCACCCCTCTGAGTCATAAAATCTGAGGACCCTGTTATTGACATAAATTTCTAGAAAAGCAAATACTAGTAATAAATTCCAATTTTTAAAACTTTCTTTATGATGGTTTCTGTTATCTTTATCCAGAAACAGGATTTAGTCAAGCTGTGAACTTACCATTCAAAGGTTGATAACAGGAACTCTTGAGCTAACTCTCCTCCTTATCTATCACTGCTTATACACAATTAATTAACAATTGGGACTAACCTTTCTTCCATCATAGTTACAGATATTATCTAAAACAGTGATGGGCAAACTATAGCCCACAGGTCAGATGGGGGGGCCTGAAATGTTCTATCTGGCCGAGGGACATTATTCCTAATCTGACTAATTCAATGAGTAAGATACAATACAATGAAACTTCAAAATAGTTGCCTTAGAAAAGGACTGACAGATGAGCATTTTCTTTCCTTTGGCCCCCTTTTTAAAAAATTTGCCCATCACTGATCTAAAAGATTATATAAGATGAATTGAGTTATAGTAAATTATATAAAAGCAATACATTCAATTTTTTCTTTTCATACTTTACAGATTCCTTTCCATGCTCTGGTGGGGCACAAGAACAAATTTTAACTTGCAAGTCCCAGATACATTTCGTCCAAGCAGAAAAAGTAACTCTATTTTTTGAAGCTTTATGCCACTGCATAGTTTTTTCCTACCCTGATATGTAAGTTCAGGATGACATTCTTTGATAAAAATAGGCTGGTTTAAACCACATTAAAGATTTGCTCCAGCAAGTAAGGACTTTCATCTCTATTTTTGCAGGAACTCTGGAAACTTCTTTGCTGTTCAGTTTCTTTACTAGCAGACTCTCATAACACTTGCACATCATGAAATTCTGCATATTTTTTAAATTCTGCAAACTAACTAATGTTTGCAGTAAAAAAAATCTATTTTATTTCATTGAAATCTACCTATAAATCTTCAAAGACTTTGAGCTTTGGCTTGAATTGTCATCAAGCTTACAAGAATATTCTTCTAAGTCTGGTTTTCTATCCACATAGTTAATAGTTTATCTGTAGAATAGCACATTCTCTTTATTTTGACACTTTAACTTCATGCAAACATTGGTTTTTTTGTACTTATTTTTCAGGGCAACATTCTTGATTATGGGGTTCATCTTTGGCATCACAATAGCATGTTCACATGCTTATCAATGACAATTTTCTTTCCTCTTTCCTCTTTTCTAATTATTTTAATTTTCATTTAGAAGTGTCTTGGCTTACACTTACAAAGTGATTATCTTTTCTCTTCAAGCACACGTTTGCCTCTAGCCATGATGAAAATATTGAACACAGAGACACAGTATTACTCAATGTCTATAGACATGCAGAAATTGACTTAAAGATGATTCTCAGATTCCTACCATCATTTCCACAGGCCACATTGTACTTATAGTGTCTTATTGTGTTGCAGAAGATTTTTTTTAAAGTTTATTTCTTGGTTACATTAAAATTCTCACTTCTCTCATCCCCTTTTTACCCTCCCCACATCATAGAAGGCATCACCTGATTTATAATATGTATATATAAATTAGGCCTTTCATATTTCTGTTTTTCAGTTCTTTCCATTGGAGGTGAACTTTCACAAGTTATACTTCAAATATCAATTCTGCAGCTGTTTATAATGTTATATTGGTTTTACTTGTTTCCAAATTTAAAAAAAATCAAAATGTCTTACCATATACAATCAAAATTATATACAATAATTTGTTAGATCATCCCCCAATATATGGACATGCCTTCAATTTGCAATTCTTTGCCATTACAAATAAAATTGCTATAAATATTATGGAATATATACTTTCTTTTCCTTTTACCCTGATCTCTTTGGGAAACACAAAAAATTTCTATTGCTTTCTTAGCATAGTTCCAAATTGTTCTTAAAAATGGTTGGATCAGTTTGCAATTCCACCAACAGTATATTAATGTCCCCCTTTTATCCACATCTCCTCCAACATTTGTCATTTTGCCCTTTTATCATATTAGCCAATCTGATATATGTGAGATGATATCACAGAATTGTTGTGATTTGTATCTCTGAAATGAGTAGTGATTTATAACTTTTTTCCCTATGTTTATATATGGCCTTCATTCTTTTATCAAAAAATGTACATTTCTTTTGACCATTTATCAACTATGGCAGTAATGGGCAAACTATGGCCCACAGGCCAAATGGGGGAGGGAAGCTGAAATGTTCTATCCAGCTGTGAGACATTATTCATAATCTGACAAATACAATGAGTATTCTGCAATACAATGAAACTTCCAAAAAGTTGCCTTAGAAACAGACTAACAGATGAGCATTTCCTTTCCTTTGGCCCCCTCTTTACAAAGTTTGCCCATCACTGAACTAGGGGATGGGATGACTCTTATAAATTTGAAAAATTCTCTATATTTTTTAAAAATGAGACTTCTCTCCAAAAATCTGTCTATAAAATTTCCCTCCAATTTTCTGCTTTCTTACTAATTTTGGCTACATTTGTTTTATTTATATACTATCTTTTTAATTTAATGCAATCAAAATAATCCTTTTTATATCTCATAATGTTTTCTTTCTCATTTATTGATAAATTCCTCTCCTATACATAAATCTGATAGGTAGCTCGTTTCCTGTTCTAATTTGCTTATTATGCCTCCTCTTATGTCTGTGTCCTGTTTCCATTTTGATCTTATATAAGTGGTATAAAATATTGATCTAATCCTAGTTTCTGCCAAAACGCTTTCTAATCATCCCAGCTATTTTTACCAAATAGTGAATTCTGATCCCCAAAACTTGGATCTACACTTTCATCAAATACAAGGTTACTATAACTACTGTTGGTTGTATATCTGTTCTATTGAGCTGATTTACCATTCAATTTCTTAGCTAGTACCAGATAGTTTTGAAAATTATTGCTTTGTAATATAGTTGAGAATCTGGTGCTGTTTGACCTCCTTTGTATATTGTTTCATTAATTCTTTTAATAGTCTAGTATTTTATTCTTCCAAATAAATTGTTATTGTTTTTTCTAGAATATTTTAAAACATTAATTGATTATCTTTATTTTAAGTTTTTACTTTTAATATTTTCCCATAGTTACATATTTCATGTTCTTTCCCTCTCCCCCAAGCCCTTCTAACTCCCCCTAGCCAATGCACAATTCCACTGGGTTTTACATGTATCATTGATCAAGACCTAATTCCAGATTATTGATAGTTGGACTAGAGTAATCATTTAGTGTCTACATCCCCAGTAATATCCCCATCAGCCCATGTGTTCAAGCAGTTGTTTTTCTTCTGTATTTCTCCTCCCACAGTTCTTCTTCTGAATGTGGCTGGTTTTCTTTCTCATAAGTCCCTCAGCCTTGCTCTGAATCCCTGCATTGCTGCTAGTAGAGAAGTCCATTATGTTCGATTTTACCACAGTGTATTGGTCTCTGTGTACAATGTTCTCCTGGTTCTGCTCCTTTCACTCTGCATCAATTCCTGGAGGTCATTCCAGTTCACGTGGAGTTCTTCCAGTTCTTTATTCCTTTGAGCATAATAGTATTCCATCACCAACAGATACCATAATTTGTTCAGCCATTCCCCAATCAAAGGGTATTCTCTCATTTTCTAATTTTTTGCAACCACAAAAAGCTCAGCTATAAATATTTTTGTACAGTTATCTTTCAATGTTTTATTGATCTTGTCTTTAATTTTTAGGATTTTCAATTTGGTATTTAGGTGGAGATTTTTAATTTATTATTTTTCTAGTTCTTAAAATTGGATTCCCAATTAATTAACTTTTCTTTTCTCTATGTTAGTGATACAAGCATTTCACACTATACATTTTCCTCTAATTACTACTTTTGCTGTATCACATAGGTTTAAATTTATTGTCCCATTGTCCCATTATTATCATTTTCTTTAATGAAATTATTGCTTTGAAGACTTGTTCCTTAACCTACTCATTCTTTATGATTATATTATTTAGTCTGCAATTATTTTTAACTGTGTGTTTCCATGGTCACTTAATACATATAATTTTATTGCATTATGCTCTTAAAATGATGCATTTAATTAATATTCTTTTCTATATTTAACTATAAAGTTTTTGTGCTCTAATATATGGTCAAGTCAATTTTCACAAATGTACTATGTACCATTTAGAAGAAAGTATACTCCTTTCTATTCCCATTCAGGTCTCTCCAGATACAGATGGCATTTTGCTAGTCTAAGATTCTATTCATTCCTTTAACTTCTTTCTCTTTTTTTGGTTCAATTTGTCTATGTATGAGAGGGGAAGATTGAAGTTCCTCATTAATATTGTTATCTATTTCCATATATACCTCATTTAGATTTTCCTTGAAAAATTTAGATAACATTTAATGCATATATGTAGATTTTCTATGTAGAATAATTCATTATCAATTGTAGTTTCTAAACATAATATACTTTCCTTGTTTACCTTTTTAATAAATCTATTATAATTTTAACTCTGTTGGAGACTACAGTGTCTCCTCCTGTTTCCTATCAGCTGAGATATAGAATATTCTGTTCTAGTTCTTTATTTTTACTCTACGTGTGTCTCTCAATTTTAGTGTTTCTTGTAAATAATACATTTTCTGCTTTTGATTTCTAATCCATTCTGTTTTCTAATTTCCTTTTAATTCATCCCATTCACATTCAGTTATAATTTCTAATTGTGTATTTCCCTCCATTCTATTTTCCCTCACTGCTCTATCTCTCTCCTTTTGTCCTATCCTCCTCAGATGTCCATTTTTGATAACTACTCCCTTTCCAATCTGTACCCCTTCTAAGAGTCTCTCCTTTATCTTCCCATCTTTATCTCTCTTCATATGCACTATCTTCTAAGAATTCCTCCCTTACCTTATTTTGAGTCCCTTCATTATTCCCTTAACTGGAGCTCCTATTTCTTGATATATACTGCCTTCTGGTAATCTTATCCTCCTGCCTTCTTTTCTCTTGATCTACATACCTTTCTCTTAGCCACCTAAATGCATTCTTAGTCTTTCCCTTATTCTATCCCCTCAATCTCCTGTTTCTCTCTAAGTTAAGAAGATTTTTTACCCTTCTACTTGTATATGTTGTTCATTCCTTAACACATATCTGATGAAAATAGGGTTCCAGCATTCAGCCTTCCACCAATTACTCTTCTTTTCTCTAAGTCATCTCATACCTCTTTTGTAGGAGATGATTGTTTTATTTTACCTCTTCCTACCCTATTGTATTATTATGCTTATCTCATTCTACTATATTCAACTGGGCCTCAAGTCTTCTATCTATATATGCTTTTTCAAATACCCAAACAGTGACATCATTCTTAAGGATTACAGATAACCTTTTCCAAAACAGGAAGTAAAGAATTTGACCTTATTGAGTCCCTTGTGATTGGTCTTTCATAGAACTGTTTCAGTAGGAATGCAGATGAAAGTATATTATTTTTCATTAGTTAATTTGGGTATATGTATTTTATGATCTTGGTTTTATAAGAGATTATTCACTTAGAAAAATAAATAATATAGAAATGTTTTGCATGATAATACATGTATTATTCAGATTAAATTGATTGATAGTTCCAGGAGTAGGGAGGAAAGGAGGAAGATAGACAATTTTGATCATATAACTTCTGAAAATGTATTTAGAAATTTGTTATTAAGTAAAATTAGTTAAAAATATGACCTTTAATGTTTACCTTCTTATAGTTCTTGTAGATCAGTGGTTCCCAAACTTTTTTGGCCTACCACCCCCTTTCCAGAAAAATATTACTTAGCTCCCCTGGAAATTATTTTTTTTAATTTTAATAGCAATTAATAGGAAAGATAAAAACATCTGTGGCCATCACCACTTCCCTGGATCACTAAAGCACCCACCAGGGGGTGGTGGTGCCCACTTGGGAATCACTGTTGTAGATCAAATTCTTGTCTTCAAGAATAGTTGAAGGTCCTTAAGTTCATTAAATATCCTTTTTTTTCCATTGTATAATTATACTGACATTTCCTAGATGTGTCATTCTTGTTAGTAAATTCAGCTCCTTTGCTTTTCAAAACATTGTGTTCTTTGCTCTTGGTTCTTTTAATGTCAAAGTTACTAAGACATGTGTTATTCTGACTGTAGTTCCAAAATTTTAATTTTTTTCCTACTGCTTATAATATTTCCCCTTAGCCTGGGATCTATAGATCTTAGCAATGATGTTCCTATGTGTTCTCATCTTGGAGTCTCTTTCTGCTAGTGATCAGTGAGTTTTTTCAATTTTATTTACTTTTTAGTTCTAAAATCTCCAGGAAAATGTCCTTAATAATTTCTTGGAGTATTGTTTCTAAAATTTTTAAAAATTATTTTTCTGCAAGTCTCAGCATTCTTATATTGGACTTTCCTCAACCTATTTTCCATACCAGTTATTTTTATAATAAGATGTTTCATATTTCCATCCTTTTAATTTTTTTCATTTTTTTATTGTTGTGGCTTTAAGAAAACATTACCTTCTCCTTTTCCAATCATATTTTTGATGAGTTATTTTTCTTTGGTAAAGTTTTTTTTAATTTAATCTCTTCTTCCAATGGTGTTATCTTTCATAGTTTTCGTGCATTGTGCTTATTTTTTTAATACTTTTCCTCAACTTCTATCATGTGTTTTTTAAAGTTTTCTTTTAAGTACTTTAAAAAATCTTCTTAGATTCATGACCATTTGAAATTTTGTTGTATAGTTTTAAAAGTAAATGTTTTAACTTCACTCTCCTCTGGATTTAAACTTAGATCTTCTCTTTCCCCATAGTAGCTATGTGGTTGGATTCTTTCCCTTTTGTTTCTTATTTTTTAATAGCTATCAAGCTGAACTATCAGCTTTATGCTAGAGTCAGACTCCCAGGGGATTGGTGATTATATCTCAGGTTTCAGCTGTTTTGTTGTTGTTTGTTTGTTTGTTTGTTTTTTAAATTTCCTGAGTTCTACTTAGTTTTTCCAAATTCTATAATCTAGGGACAGAGATGGTGGCTGGTCCCCCTGAATCACACCTGAGTCTATGATCGACCTTAGATCCTCAGATGTTCCAAACAGGGACAGTGGAAATTCTACTACTGCAAGCAGACAATTTTATTTCCTTTAGTCCCCAGATGGCTGCAAGCACAAGTTCATCTTCCTGTCCTGGAAATGCAGTCAGGGACTCAGCTCAACTGAATATAACCAAATTCAGAAAGGTCTTCCCCTTTAATAACTGCACTTACTAGTGTTACATTTCTCTTCAGTACTCCTCTCTTGAAGCCACAACCAGAGAATGAGCGGTGTACAGTCAGTATGCCTGGGCCATGAACTCCTCCCACCTGTTAGCCACCCAACTCCTGAGCTATGCATGGGAATCTCCTTAGCTGAGGCTGTAGCAGACACGACTACCCCCAAGGAAAGTTTATTGGTTCTGTTGATACTCACTGGGGAGTAGACTCCCAAGTAGAACCCAAAAGATGAGACTTCTCTTGTGCCCAGAAGGGTTTTCCATCTTTTGATTGCATGATATTTGCTCCTGGGAATATTTGTGGTTCAATCAGGTGAGACCATGGCCTTCCTCTCATCCTAGATTACCTCTTCCTTTATTTGGTTTCATGGCTAGATTAAAGTAAAGGCTTGATCTGGAGAATTTATGTGAAATTGATACTTGGAAATCTTACATAAGCAAGAGCTTTATTATTATCAGGCACAACAATTGGCAAAAAAAAATAGCATATTCATACCCAGGACATGACAATATAAACTGACATATATAAGACATATGTAAGAAACTTATCCAGTTTGAGGGGAGAGAGACATGACAAGGAAGAAATATCCTCAATATTGACTTTTGGTTGGTGAAATCATAAATCATAACAGTCCAATAATTGTGAGGCTGCTCAAATCTCTTAGGTGTGAAATTTTAAACAGTTTTATTGGCCTATATTTAATATTTTTAATAAATAATCATTTCAACATATTTAAAATTTATTTGTTGTGATATATCTTAAATGTTTTTACAATATCCATTTACTCATTTTAATATTCACATTTTTCCATGATACTTTAATTATAAAGTTATAAAATTTACAGGGATGAACAGAGGTGAGAGTTAGAGATTGTGCAAGCACATGGGTACTGATCTTCTAGTCTACTTCATTAATTTCTGGGAACCTCACCCTTATTCATTAAAGAGAGACACTAAAGGGCAGCTGGGTAGCTCAGTGGAGTGAGAGTCAGGCCTAGAGACAGGAGGTCCTAGGTTCAAACCCAACCTCAGACACTTCCCAGCTGTGTGACCCTGGGCAAGTCACTTGACCCCCATTGCCCATCCTTACCACTCTTCCACCTATGAGACAATACACCAAAGTACAAGGGTTTAAAAAAAAAGAGGCACTAAAGAGATATTAATAGGTAGGTTAATTAGATTCTAAGTATCCTAAAATCTCCTTCCTCTAGCAGTTCTTCTTCCTAAAAAAGTATGTTCAACAAGGCTATTTCTTGATCCATCCTATACATCTCTAAATATTTTTGTAATACCTTATGAACGTAACATATATAAGCAATATTTATAATCAATTAGAAATAGGTAAAAACTGTATTATTGAAAGACTGTGGATTTCTGTTCTTTGTGATATAATATAGTGGATACAGGGTTGAGTCTAGGATAAAGAAGACTTATCTTCTTAAGTTCAGATCTGGCCTCAGACACTAAGTGTGACCCTGGGCATCTCACTTAAACCTGTTTTTCCTCATCTCTAACAATGAACTGGAAAAGGAAATGGAGAAACACTTCAGTAACTTTGTCAAAAACAAACAAATAGTATCATGATTGAAAAATGACTGAACTAAATTCTTTCTAATGCCTGAGTTATTACTTGGTTGTAAATTAAGGGGTGAAAACATAATTAGCTACTCAATTTTTTGCAATACTATTTGCATTCAAAGAAGGACAGGGTTTTTTTAATTTTTTTATTAACACCTTGAACACTATGAAATTATCATTGTTGAATTTTTTTAAATTCTGGCTATTTAGTTAGGAATGCCTGGAATTCCTCTATTTTTTAAAATGTTCATTTTTTCCCTAAAATATTATGCTCAATTTCTCTGGGCAAGTGATTTTTTTATTGTAGGTTTAAATCTTTTGCCTTTAAGGATATTATATTCCAAATCTTCCAATCCTTTAATGTAGAATATGCTGGGTTGTGTAATCCTAACTGTTGTTCCACAATATTAGGATTATTTTCTGGCTGCTTCTAGTATTTTCTCCTTGGTTTAAGAGTTCTGGAATTTGGTCACAATAGTACTGGAATTTTTGAATTTGGAACTTCATTCAGAAAATGGTTGGCAGATTCTTTTAATTTCTCTTTTCCCCCTTTCTTCAAGAATATCAAGGTAGTTTCCCCTTGGTAATTTCTTTCAATATGATATTCATATTATTTTATTAATCATGGCTTTCAGGCAGTCTAATGATTCATATATAATTTATTCTTGATCTGTTTTTCAGGTCAGTTATTTTCCCTATGAAATATTTCAAATTTTCTTCTATTTTTAATTGTTTTCAATTTGTTTTATTGTTGCCTGCTGTCTCATGAAGTCATTAGCTTCCATTTATCCAAGTTTAATTTTTAGTTAGCCATTTTCTTCCTTGAGGCTTTGTATTTTCTTTCCTGGGGAGATTTTTTGAGGTATATTATTATTATTATTATTACTATTATTATTATTATTATTATTATTATAGGAAACTCCTCAGTTTGAGTTTGTCCTAATCTTTAATTTTTTTCTATCATTTTCTTTTAAATTTTTTCTTCTAAGTTTCTTATAACATAATTTCCATTCATATTTTCCTTTGAGGCTTCACAAATTCTCATTTTTTATTGCTGTCCTCTTTTCAGCTTATATTTTTGTCATCTCTCTTGTTGAGATATTTTTGGAGATCAGTTTTTTTCTCTGTTTTGCTCATTTTGGAGTTATTTTCTCTTGATTTTGTATATATGTAGAAGCTTTTCTCTATTACTGGGTTGGTGGGAGTACTGTCCCATGCTTCTACTTTGCCTGGGATCAACTCAGCTATCTAGGTTTCAAGATTGTACACTCTTCAGAGGTGCCTTTGTTGGTCTGCTGTGTGGAGGTTTACAGATGTTCAGTTCAGCTGATTTGAATTGGTTTCTGACCAATCTTACTGAGGCTAAACCTTGTTGGGCTGAGTTTCTCCCACTTTTACCTGTACTAGATCATATTTGGTCTCTGTTCCAGTTGGACTATGCAAGGCTGTTTTCCTATCCCTG